>NW_027440741.1:0-65849 GCF_031893055.1 Leptodactylus fuscus | reverse complement strand
TTATAATACTACTACTATGTACAAGAATATAACTACTATAATACTACTCCTATGTACAAGAATATAACTACTATAATACTATCTCCTATGTACAAGAATATAACTACTATAATACTGCTCCTATGTACAAGAATATAACTACTATAATACTACACCTATGTACAAGAATATAACTACTATAATACTGCTCCTATGTACAAGAATATAACTGCTATAATACTACTCCTATGTACAAGAATATAACTTCTATAATACTACTCCTATATACAAGAATATAACTACTATAATACTGCTCCTATGTACAAGAATATAACTACTATAATACTACTCCTATGTACAAGAATACAACTACTATAATACTACTATGTACAAGAATATAACTATAATACTACTCCTATGTACAAGAATATAACTACTATAATACTACTCCTATGTACAAGAATATAACTACTATAATACTACTCCTATGTACAAGAATATAAATACTATAATACTACCTCCTATGTCCAAGAATATAACTACTATAATACTACTACTATGTACAAGAATATAACTACTATAATACTGCTCCTATGTACAAGAATATAACTACTATAATACTACTCCTATGTACAAGAATATAACTACTATAATACTACTCCTATGTACAAGAATATAACTACTATAATACTGCTCCTATGTACAAGAATATAACTACTATAATACTAGCTCCTATGTACAAGAATATAACTACTATAATACTACTCCTATGTACAAGAATATAACTACTATAATACTACTCCTATGTACAAGAATATAACTACTATAATACTACTCCTATGTACAAGAATATAACTACTATAATACTACTCCTATGTACAAGAATATAACTACTATAATACTACTCCTATGTACAAGAATATAACTACTATAATACTGCTCCTATGTACAAGAATATGAACTACTATAATACTACTCCTATGTACAAGAATATAACTACTATAATACTACTCCTATGTACAAGAATATAACTACTATAATACTGCTCCTATGTACAAGAATATAACTACTATAATACTGCTCCTATGTACAAGAATATAACTACTATAATACTACCTCCTATGTACAAGAATATAACTACTATAATACTACTCCTATGTACAAGAATATAACTACTATAATACTACTCCTATGTACAAGAATATAACTACTATAATACTACTCCTATGTACAAGAATATAACTACTATAATACTACTCCTATGTACAAGAATATAACTACTATAATACTGCTCTATGTACAAGAATATAACTACTATAATACTACCTCCTATGTACAAGAATATAACTACTATAATACTACTCCTATGTCCAAGAATATAACTACTATAATACTGCTCCTATGTACAAGAATATAACTACTATAATACTGCTCCTATGTACAAGAATATAACTACTATAATACTACCTCCTATGTACAAGAATATAACTACTATAATACTACTCCTATGTACAAGAATATAACTACTATAATACTACTCTATGTACAAGAATATAACTACTATAATACTGCTCCTATGTACAAGAATATAACTACTATAATACTACCTCCTATGTACAAGAATATAACTACTATAATACTACTCCTATGTACAAGAATATAACTACTATAATACTGCTCCTATGTACAAGAATATAACTACTATAATACTACCTCCTATGTACAAGAATATAACTACTATAATACTACCTCCTATGTACAAGAATATAACTACTATAATACTACTCCTATGTACAAGAATATAACTACTATAATACTACTCCTATGTACAAGAATATAACTACTATAATACTGCTCCTATGTACAAGAATATAACTACTATAATACTACTCCTATGTACAAGAATATAACTACTATAATACTACCTCCTATGTACAAGAATATAACTACTATAATACTACTCCTATGTACAAGAATATAACTACTATAATACTACTCCTATGTACAAGAATATAACTACTATAATACTGCTCCTATGTACAAGAATATAACTACTATAATACTGCTCCTATGTACAAGAATATAACTACTATAATACTACCTCCTATGTACAAGAATATAACTACTATAATTACTACCTCCTATGTACAAGAATATAACTACTATAATACTACTCCTATGTACAAGAATATAACTACTATAATACTGCTCCTATGTACAAGAATATAACTACTATAATACTGCTCCTATGTACAAGAATATAACTACTATAATACTACCTCCTATGTACAAGAATATAACTACTATAATACTACTCCTATGTACAAGAATATAACTACTATAATACTCTCCTATGTACAAGAATATAACTACTATAATACTACCTCCTATGTACAAGAATATATCTACTATAATACTACTCCTATGTACAAGAATATAGCTACTATAATACTACCTCCTATGTACAAGAATATAACTACTATAATACTACTCCTATGTACAAGAATATAACTACTATAATACTACTCCTATGTACAAGAATATAACTACTATAATACTGCCTCCTATGTACAAGAATATAACTACTATAATACTACCTCCTATGTACAAGAATATATCTACTATAATACTACTCCTATGTACAAGAATATAACTACTATAATACTACTCCTATGTACAAGAATATAACTACTATAATACTACTCCTATGTACAAGAATATAACTACTATAATACTACTCCTATGTACAAGAATATAACTACTATAATACTACTCCTATGTACAAGAATATAACTACTATAATACTACTCCTATGTACAAGAATATAACTACTATAATACTACCTCCTATGTACAAGAATATAACTACTATAATACTACTCCTATGTACAAGAATATAACTACTATAATACTGCTCCTATGTACAAGAATATAACTACTATAATACTACTCCTATGTACAAGAATATAACTACTATAATACTACCTCCTATGTACAAGAATATAACTACTATAATACTACTCCTATGTACAAGAATATAACTACTATAATACTACTCTATGTACAAGAATATAACTACTATAATACTGCTCCTATGTACAAGAATATAACTACTATAATACTACCTCCTATGTACAAGAATATAACTACTATAATACTACTCCTATGTACAAGAATATAACTACTATAATACTACTCCTATGTACAAGAATATAACTACTATAATACTACTCCTATGTACAAGAATATAACTACTATAATACTACTCCTATGTACAAGAATATAACTACTATAATACTACTCCTATGTACAAGAATATAACTACTATAATACTACTCCTATGTACAAGAATATAACTACTATAATACTACTCCTATGTACAAGAATATAACTACTATAATACTACCTCCTATGTACAAGAATATAACTACTATAATACTACTCCTATGTACAAGAATATAACTACTATAATACTACTCCTATGTACAAGAATATAACTACTATAATACTGCTCCTATGTACAAGAATATAACTACTATAATACTACCTCCTATGTACAAGAATATAACTACTATAATACTACTCCTATGTACAAGAATATAACTACTATAATACTACTCCTATGTACAAGAATATAACTACTATAATACTACCTCCTATGTACAAGAATATAACTACTATAATACTACTCTATGTACAAGAATATAACTACTATAATACTACTCTATGTACAAGAATATAACTACTATAATACTGCTCCTATGTACAAGAATATAACTACTATAATACTACCTCCTATGTACAAGAATATAACTACTATAATACTACTCCTATGTACAAGAATATAACTACTATAATACTGCTCCTATGTACAAGAATATAACTACTATAATACTACCTCCTATGTACAAGAATATAACTACTATAATACTACCTCCTATGTACAAGAATATAACTACTATAATACTACTCCTATGTACAAGAATATAACTACTATAATACTACTCTATGTACAAGAATATAACTACTATAATACTGCTCCTATGTACAAGAATATAACTACTATAATACTACCTCCTATGTACAAGAATATATCTACTATAATACTACTCCTATGTACAAGAATATAGCTACTATAATACTACCTCCTATGTACAAGAATATAACTACTATAATACTACTCCTATGTACAAGAATATAACTACTATAATACTACTCTATGTACAAGAATATAACTACTATAATACTGCTCCTATGTACAAGAATATAACTACTATAATACTACCTCCTATGTACAAGAATATAACTACTATAATACTACTCCTATGTACAAGAATATAACTACTATAATACTACCTCCTATGTACAAGAATATAACTACTATAATACTACTCCTATGTACAAGAATATAACTACTATAATACTGCTCCTATGTACAAGAATATAACTACTATAATACTACCTCCTATGTACAAGAATATAACTACTATAATACTACTCCTATGTACAAGAATATAACTACTATAATACTACCTCCTATGTACAAGAATATAACTACTATAATACTACTCCCATGTACAAGAATATAACTACTATAATACTACTACTACTATGTACAAGAATATAACTACTATAATACTGCTCGATGTACAAGAATATAACTACTATAATACTACCTCCTATGTACAAGAATATAACTACTATAATACTACTCCTATGTACAAGAATATAACTACTATAATACTACTCTATGTACAAGAATATAACTACTATAATACTGCTCCTATGTACAAGAATATAACTACTATAATACTACCTCCTATGTACAAGAATATAAC
Organism: Leptodactylus fuscus; assembly: GCF_031893055.1. NCBI lineage: Eukaryota > Metazoa > Chordata > Amphibia > Anura > Leptodactylidae > Leptodactylus > Leptodactylus fuscus. Next base: position 61,033 of record NW_027440741.1, on the reverse strand, counting down.
TACTATAATACTACTCCTATGTACAAGAATATAACTACTATAATACTGCTCCTATGTACAAGAATATAACTACTATAATACTACCTCCTATGTACAAGAATATAACTACTATAATACTACCTCCTATGTACAAGAATATAACTACTATAATACTACTCCTATGTACAAGAATATAACTACTATAATACTACTCTATGTACAAGAATATAACTACTATAATACTGCTCCTATGTACAAGAATATAACTACTATAATACTACCTCCTATGTACAAGAATATAACTACTATAATACTACCTCCTATGTACAAGAATATAACTACTATAATACTACCTCCTATGTACAAGAATATAACTACTATAATACTACTCCTATGTCCAAGAATATAACTACTATAATACTGCTCCTATGTACAAGAATATAACTACTATAATACTACCTCCTATGTACAAGAATATAACTACTATAATACTACTCCTATGTACAAGAATATAACTACTATAATACTACTCTATGTACAAGAATATAACTACTATAATACTGCTCCTATGTACAAGAATATAACTACTATAATACTGCTCCTATGTACAAGAATATAACTACTATAATACTACCTCCTATGTACAAGAATATAACTACTATAATACTACTCCTATGTACAAGAATATAACTACTATAATACTACTCTATGTACAAGAATATAACTACTATAATACTGCTCCTATGTACAAGAATATAACTACTATAATACTACCTCCTATGTACAAGAATATAACTACTATAATACTACTCCTATGTACAAGAATATAACTACTATAATACTGCTCCTATGTACAAGAATATAACTACTATAATACTACCTCCTATGTACAAGAATATAACTACTATAATACTACTCCTATGTACAAGAATATAACTACTATAATACTACTCTATGTACAAGAATATAACTACTATAATACTGCTCCTATGTACAAGAATATAACTACTATAATACTACCTCCTATGTACAAGAATATAACTACTATAATACTACCTCCTATGTACAAGAATATAACTACTATAATACTACCTCCTATGTACAAGAATATAACTACTATAATACTACTCCTATGTCCAAGAATATAACTACTATAATACTGCTCCTATGTACAAGAATATAACTACTATAATACTGCTCCTATGTACAAGAATATAACTACTATAATACTACCTCCTATGTACAAGAATATAACTACTATAATACTACTCCTATGTCCAAGAATATAACTACTATAATACTGCTCCTATGTACAAGAATATAACTACTATAATACTGCTCCTATGTACAAGAATATAACTACTATAATACTACCTCCTATGTACAAGAATATAACTACTATAATACTACTCCTATGTACAAGAATATAACTACTATAATACTACTCTATGTACAAGAATATAACTACTATAATACTGCTCCTATGTACAAGAATATAACTACTATAATACTGCTCCTATGTACAAGAATATAACTACTATAATACTACCTCCTATGTACAAGAATATAACTACTATAATACTACTCCTATGTACAAGAATATAACTACTATAATACTGCTCCTATGTACAAGAATATAACTACTATAATACTACCTCCTATGTACAAGAATATATCTACTATAATACTACTCCTATGTACAAGAATATAGCTACTATAATACTACCTCCTATGTACAAGAATATAACTACTATAATACTGCTCCTATGTACAAGAATATAACTACTATAATACTACTCCTATGTACAAGAATATAACTACTATAATACTGCTCCTATGTACAAGAATATAACTACTATAATACTACCTCCTATGTACAAGAATATATCTACTATAATACTACTCCTATGTACAAGAATATAACTACTATAATACTACCTCCTATGTACAAGAATATAACTACTATAATACTACTCCTATGTACAAGAATATAACTACTATAATACTACTCCTATGTACAAGAATATAACTACTATAATACTACTCCTATGTACAAGAATATAACTACTATAATACTACTCCTATGTACAAGAATATAACTACTATAATACTACCTCCTATGTACAAGAATATAACTACTATAATACTACTCCTATGTACAAGAATATAACTACTATAATACTGCTCCTATGTACAAGAATATAACTACTATAATACTGCTCCGATGTACAAGAATATAACTACTATAATACTACCTCCTATGTACAAGAATATAACTACTATAATACTACTCCTATGTACAAGAATATAACTACTATAATACTACTCTATGTACAAGAATATAACTACTATAATACTGCTCCTATGTACAAGAATATAACTACTATAATACTACCTCCTATGTACAAGAATATAACTACTATAATACTACTCCTATGTACAAGAATATAACTACTATAATACTGCTCCTATGTACAAGAATATAACTACTATAATACTACCTCCTATGTACAAGAATATAACTACTATAATACTACTCCTATGTACAAGAATATAACTACTATAATACTACTCCTATGTACAAGAATATAACTACTATAATACTACTCCTATGTACAAGAATATAACTACTATAATACTACTCCTATGTACAAGAATATAACTACTATAATACTACCTCCTATGTACAAGAATATAACTACTATAATACTACTCCTATGTCCAAGAATATAACTACTATAATACTGCTCCTATGTACAAGAATATAACTACTATAATACTGCTCCGATGTACAAGAATATAACTACTATAATACTACCTCCTATGTACAAGAATATAACTACTATAATACTACTCCTATGTACAAGAATATAACTACTATAATACTACTCCTATGTACAAGAATATAACTACTATAATACTACCTCCTATGTACAAGAATATAACTACTATAATACTACTCCTATGTACAAGAATATAACTACTATAATACTACTCTATGTACAAGAATATAACTACTATAATACTGCTCCTATGTACAAGAATATAACTACTATAATACTACCTCCTATGTACAAGAATATAACTACTATAATACTACTCCTATGTACAAGAATATAACTACTATAATACTGCTCCTATGTACAAGAATATAACTACTATAATACTACCTCCTATGTACAAGAATATAACTACTATAATACTACCTCCTATGTACAAGAATATAACTACTATAATACTACTCCTATGTACAAGAATATAACTACTATAATACTACTCTATGTACAAGAATATAACTACTATAATACTGCTCTATGTACAAGAATATAACTACTATAATACTACCTCCTATGTACAAGAATATATCTACTATAATACTACTCCTATGTACAAGAATATAGCTACTATAATACTACCTCCTATGTACAAGAATATAACTACTATAATACTACTCCTATGTACAAGAATATAACTACTATAATACTACTCTATGTACAAGAATATAACTACTATAATACTGCTCCTATGTACAAGAATATAACTACTATAATACTACCTCCTATGTACAAGAATATAACTACTATAATACTACTCCTATGTACAAGAATATAACTACTATAATACTACCTCCTATGTACAAGAATATAACTACTATAATACTACTCCTATGTACAAGAATATAACTACTATAATACTGCTCCTATGTACAAGAATATAACTACTATAATACTACCTCCTATGTACAAGAATATAACTACTATAATACTACTCCTATGTACAAGAATATAACTACTATAATACTACCTCCTATGTACAAGAATATAACTACTATAATACTACTCCCATGTACAAGAATATAACTACTATAATACTACTACTACTATGTACAAGAATATAACTACTATAATACTGCTCCGATGTACAAGAATATAACTACTATAATACTACCTCCTATGTACAAGAATATAACTACTATAATACTACTCCTATGTACAAGAATATAACTACTATAATACTACTCTATGTACAAGAATATAACTACTATAATACTGCTCCTATGTACAAGAATATAACTACTATAATACTACCTCCTATGTACAAGAATATAACTACTATAATACTACTCCTATGTACAAGAATATAACTACTATAATACTGCTCCTATGTACAAGAATATAACTACTATAATACTACCTCCTATGTACAAGAATATAACTACTATAATACTACCTCCTATGTACAAGAATATAACTACTATAATACTACTCCTATGTACAAGAATATAACTACTATAATACTACTCTATGTACAAGAATATAACTACTATAATACTGCTCCTATGTACAAGAATATAACTACTATAATACTACCTCCTATGTACAAGAATATAACTACTATAATACTACCTCCTATGTACAAGAATATAACTACTATAATACTACCTCCTATGTACAAGAATATAACTACTATAATACTACTCCTATGTCCAAGAATATAACTACTATAATACTGCTCCTATGTACAAGAATATAACTACTATAATACTACCTCCTATGTACAAGAATATAACTACTATAATACTACTCCTATGTACAAGAATATAACTACTATAATACTACTCTATGTACAAGAATATAACTACTATAATACTGCTCCTATGTACAAGAATATAACTACTATAATACTGCTCCTATGTACAAGAATATAACTACTATAATACTACCTCCTATGTACAAGAATATAACTACTATAATACTACTCCTATGTACAAGAATATAACTACTATAATACTACTCTATGTACAAGAATATAACTACTATAATACTGCTCCTATGTACAAGAATATAACTACTATAATACTACCTCCTATGTACAAGAATATAACTACTATAATACTACTCCTATGTACAAGAATATAACTACTATAATACTGCTCCTATGTACAAGAATATAACTACTATAATACTACCTCCTATGTACAAGAATATAACTACTATAATACTACTCCTATGTACAAGAATATAACTACTATAATACTACTCTATGTACAAGAATATAACTACTATAATACTGCTCCTATGTACAAGAATATAACTACTATAATACTACCTCCTATGTACAAGAATATAACTACTATAATACTACCTCCTATGTACAAGAATATAACTACTATAATACTACCTCCTATGTACAAGAATATAACTACTATAATACTACTCCTATGTCCAAGAATATAACTACTATAATACTGCTCCTATGTACAAGAATATAACTACTATAATACTGCTCCTATGTACAAGAATATAACTACTATAATACTACTCCTATGTACAAGAATATAACTACTATAATACTACTCCTATGTAGAAGAATATAACTACTATAATACTACCTCCTATGTACAAGAATATAACTACTATAATACTACTCCTATGTAGAAGAATATAACTACTATAATACTACTCTATGTACAAGAATATAACTACTATAATACTGCCCCCTTATGTACAAGAATATAACTACTGTAATACTACTCCTATGTACAAGAATATAACTACTATAATACTGCTCCTATGTACAAGAATATAACTACTATAATACTACCTCCTATGTACAAGAATATAACTACTATAATACTGCCCCCTTATGTACAAGAATATAACTACTATAATACTGCTCCTATGTACAAGAATATAACTACTATAATACTACCTCCTATGTACAAGAATATAACTACTATAATACTACTCCTATGTACAAGAATATAACTACTATAATACTGCTCCTATGTACATAATCTGTTACAGTCCTGTAAATATTGGTTTGGTTATATTTTTCTCCTTTCCTAAAATTACATTTGGAAGATTTTGGGAAACTATTTTCATAACCCCCTTTTTCCTCAGAGCATTCCGTTTGGGATCAGACTGTAGAATAGTCAAGGCCTCGTCTCTCAGTGTTTGGGATCTTCAGGACTTGGATGTTCTTACACTTCCCATAACTCACTGTGCTGTCTGATCCTCTCATGTATAATGATCAGTCCGACCTTGAATCTTGTAGTTCTTCCTGTCAGTGATTTATTGCTTCAGAGTCAGGATTTGGGGAAATTTCATAAAAGACAAAAAACTAAAAACTAAAAAAAAGAAGAATTGTGTGTACGAGAGTTGTATTACATATTCAGACATATGGTGTATCAGGTATACCGCCTGTATTAGACGTAGACAATAGGTGTGGGGTATGTATCAGAATGATGGTCCAGCCTCTGATGACTATGATGTGGAGGACAGTCAGATGGAGATGTTGTATACAACTGCAGCTCCTGGCAATATGGTCACTGGGGGGACGATACTGGGGGCAAATCTGGAAGGGGGCAAGACCCATGGTACGCAATATTACAGTCTGAAATAAAATGTTGGAGAGGAAGGCAATGACATTGGCAATAATGATGATGATTAATTATGTTTGTTGCACAGGACCAGAGAATCAGATCATTATTGATATATATAGTCCTAGGAGCCCTGACAGTGTCATACACTATGTATTATAGATATATATAGTCCTAGGAGCCCTGACAGTGTCATACACTATGTATTATAGATATATATAGTCCTAGGAGCCCTGACAGTGTCATACACTATGTATTATAGATATATATAGTCCTAGGAGCCCTGACAGTGTCATACACTATGTATTATAGATATATATAGTCCTAGGAGCCCTGACAGTGTCATACACTATGTATTATAGATATATATAGTACTAGGAGCCCTGATAGGGTCATACACTATGTATTATAGATATATATAGTCCTAGGAGCCCTGACAGGGTCATACACTATGTATTATAGATATATACAGTCCTAGGAGCCCTGACAGTGTCATACACTATGTATTATAGATATATATAGTCCTAGGAGCCCTGACAGTGTCATACACTATGTATTATAGATATATACACTCACCGGCCACTTTATTAGGTACACCATGCTAGTAACGGGTTGGACCCCCTTTTGCCTTCAGAACTGCCTCAATTCTTCGTGGCATAGATACAACAAGGTGCTGGAAGCATTCCTCAGAGATTTTGGTCCATATTGACATGATGGCATCACACAGTTGCCGCAGATTTGTCGGCTGCACATCCATGATGCGAATCTCCCGTTCCACCACATCCCAAAGATGCTCCTCTATTGGATTGAGATCTGGTGACTGTGGAGGCCATTGGAGTACAGTGAACTCATTGTCATGTTCAAGAAACCAGTCTGAGATGATTCCAGCTTTATGACATGGCATTGCATTATCCTGCTGAAAGTAGCCATCAGATGTTGGGTACATTGTGGTCATAAAGGGATGGACATGGTCAGCAACAATACTCAGGTAGGCTTTGGCGTTGCAACGATGCTCAATTGGTACCAAGGGGACCAAAGAGTGCCAAGAAAATATTCTCCACACCATGACACCACCACCACCAGCCTGAACCGTTACCGATACAAGGCAGGATGGATCCATGCTTTCATGTTGTTGACGCCAAATTCTGACCCTACCATCCGAATGTCGCAGCAGAAATCGAGACTCATCAGACCAGGCAACGTTTTTCCAATCTTCAATTGTCCAATTTCGATGAGCTTGTGCAAATTGTAGCCTCAGTTTCCTGTTCTTAGCTGAAAGGAGTGGCACCCGGTGTGGTCTTCTGCTGCTGTAGCCCATCTGTAGCCTCAAAGTTGGACGTACTGTGCGGCATTCAGAGATGCTCTTCTGGCTACCTTGGTTGTAACGGGTGGCTATTTGAGTCACTGTTGCCTTTCTATCAGCTCAAACCAGTCTGGCCATTCTCCTCTGACCTCTGGCATCAACAACGCATTTCCGCCCACAGAACTGCCGCTCACTGGATGTTTTTTCTTTTTCGGACCATTCTCTGTAAACCCTAGAGATGGTTGTGCGTGAAAATCCCAGTAGATCAGCAGTTTCTGAAATACTCAGACCAGCCCTTCTGGCACCAACAACCATGCCACGTTCAAAGGCACTCAAATCACCTTTCTTCCCCATACTGATGCTCGGTTTGAACTGCAGGAGATTGTCTTGACCATGTCTACATGCCTAAATGCACTGAGTTGCCGCCATGTGATTGGCTGATTAGAAATTAAGTGTTAACGAGCAGTTGGACAGGTGTACCTAATAAAGTGGCCGGTGAGTGTATAGTCCTAGGAGCCCTGACAGTGTCATACACTATGTATTATAGATATATATAGTCCTAGGAGCCCTGACAGTGTCATACACTATGTATTATAGATATATATAGTCCTAGGAGCCCTGACAGTGTCATACACTATGTTTTATAGATATATATAGTCCTAGGAGTCCTGACAGTGTCATACACTATGTATTATAGATATATATAGTCCTAGGAGCCCTGACAGTGTCATACACTATGTATTATATATATATACACTCACCGGCCACTTTATTAGGTACACCTGTCCAACTGCTCGTTAACACTTAATTTCTAATCAGCCAATCACATGGCGGCAACTCAGTGCATTTAGGCATGTAGACATGGTCAAGACAATCTCCTGCAGCTCAAACCGAGCATCAGTATGGGGAAGAAAGGTGATTTGAGTGCCTTTGAACGTGGCATGGTTGTTGGCGCCAGAAGGGCTGGTCTGAGTATTTCAGAAACTGCTGATCTACTGGGATTTTCACGCACAACCATCTCTAGGGTTTACAGAGAATGGTCCGAAAAAGAAAAAACATCCAGTGAGCGGCAGTTCTGTGGGCGGAAATGCGTTGTTGATGCCAGAGGTCAGAGGAGAATGGCCAGACTGGTTCGAGCTGATAGAAAGGCAACAGTGACTCAAATAGCCACCCGTTACAACCAAGGTAGCCAGAAGAGCATCTCTGAACGCCGCACAGTACGTCCAACTTTGAGGCTACAGATGGGCTACAGCAGCAGAAGACCACACCGGGTGCCACTCCTTTCAGCTAAGAACAGGAAACTGAGGCTACAATTTGCACAAGCTCATCGAAATTGGACAATTGAAGATTGGAAAAACGTTGCCTGGTCTGATGAGTCTCGATTTCTGCTGCGACATTCGGATGGTAGGGTCAGAATTTGGCGTCAACAACATGAAAGCATGGATCCATCCTGCCTTGTATCGGTAACGGTTCAGGCTGGTGGTGGTGGTGTCATGGTGTGGGGAATATTTTCTTGGCACTCTTTGGGCCCCTTGGTACCAATTGAGCATCGTTGCAACGCCAAAGCCTACCTGAGTATTGTTGCTGAGCATGTCCATCCCTTTATGACCACAATGTACCCAACATCTGATGGCTACTTTCAGCAGGATAATGCAATGCCATGTCATAAAGCTGGAATCATCTCAGACTGGTTTCTTGAACATGACAATGAGTTCACTGTACTCCAATGGCCTCCACAGTCACCAGATCTCAATCCAATAGAGGAGCATCTTTGGGATGTGGTGGAACGGGAGATTCGCATCATGGATGTGCAGCCGACAAATCTGCGACTGCAACTGTGTGATGCCATCATGTCAATATGGACCAAAATCTCTGAGGAATGCTTCCAGCACCTTGTTGTATCTATGCCACGAAGAATTGAGGCAGTTCTGAAGGCAAAAGGGGGTCCAACCCGTTACTAGCATGGTGTACCTAATAAAGTGGCCGGTGAGTGTATAGTCCTAGGAGCCCTGACAGTGTCATACACTATGTATTATCTCCCTATATTATAAAAATGAATTTCTGTCTGTCTGTCTGTCTGTCCGTCTGTCTGTCTGTGCTCTAATGCGAACCAAACGACTGGACCGATCTTCACCAAATTTGGTACAGAGATACTTCAGGTATCCGGGAAGGATTAAGACGAGACTCCAACTCGCTCGGACGTACCGTTGCTGAGATACAGCATTCCAAACACAGTGCCCCCCCCCTTAGCCAATACAAACCTGCAAGTCTTTCACTCATATTCCAACTGCAATACACACAGTCACTCCACATGCACAATACAACACTGATATCCAAACTGAGATACACGCATCAGAGGATTAGATACACAGATCAGCACACAGTATCACACGCCAGAGGATTAGATACACACGTCTGCACACAGTCCCACACACCAGAGGATTAAATACGCACTTCTGCACACAGTTCCACATGCAGAAGGATTAGATACAGGCGTCTACACACAGTTCCACACTCCAGAGGATTAGATACGTGCATCTGCACACATTTGTACACACCATAGGATTAGATACACGCGTCTGCACAGAGTACCACATGCCGTAGGATTAGATACACACGTCTACACATAGTTCCACACTCCAGAGGATTAGATACGCGCCTCTGCACACAGTTGTACACACCATAGGATTAGATACACGTGTCTGCACACAGTACCACATTCAGTAGGATTAGATACACGCGTCTACACATAGTTCCACACGCCGAAGGATTAGATACGCGCCTCTTCACACAATACCACACTTTGGAGGATTAGATACGTGTGTGTGCACACAGTACCACACTTTGGAGGATTAGATACATGACTCTGCACAAAGTACCACAAGCCAGAGAATTAGATACGCGTCTCCGCACACAGTATCACATGGGGGAGGATTAGATACGCATGTCTGCACACAGTACCACACGGGGGAGGATTAGATACGCGCGTCTGCACACAGTACCACACAGGGGAGGATTAGATACGCGCGTCTACACACAGTACCACATGCCATAGGATTAGATACGCGCCTCTTCACACAATACCACACAGGGGAGGATTAGATACACGTGTCTTCACACAGTTGTACACGCCATAGGATTAGATACACGCGTCTGCACACAGTAACACATGCCGTAGGATTAGATACGTGCGTCTACACACAGTACCAGATGTTGTAGCATTAGATACACGTGTCTGCACACAGTACCACTTGCCGTAGGATTAGATACGCGCATCTACACACAGTTCCACACTCCAGAGGATTAGATACGCGCATCTGCACACATTTGTACACGCCATAGGATTAGATACACACGTCTGCACAGAGTACCACATGCCGTAGGATTAGATACATGCGTTTACATACAGTTCCACACTCCAGAGGATTAGATACGCGCGTCTGCACACAGTTGTACACGCCATAGGATTAGATACACGCGTCTGCACACAGTACCACATGCAGTAGGATTAGATACGCACGTCTACACATAGTTCCACAAGCGGAAGGATTAGATACGCGCCTCTTCACACAATACCACACAGGGGAGGATTAGATACGTGTGCGTGAACACAGTACCACAGTTTGGAGGATTAGATGCATGCCTCTGCACACAGTACCACAAGCCAGAGAATTACATACGCGTCTCAGCACACAGTATCACACGGAGGAGGATTAGATACGCGCGTCTACACACAGTACCACATGCCATAGGATTAGATACACGCGTCTACACATAGTTCCACACACCGAAGGATTAGATATGCGCCCCTTCACACAATACCACACAAGGGAGGATTAGATACGTGTGTGTGCACACAGTACCACACTTTGGAGGATTAGATACATGCCTCTGGACACAGTACCACAAGCCAGAGAATTAGATACGCGTTTCCGCACACAGTATCACACGGGGGAGGATTAGATACGTGTGTCTGCACACAGTACCACACGGGGGAGGATTAGATACGCGCGTCTACACACAGTACCACATGCCGGGGGATTGGATACGCGCGTCTACACACAGTACCACATGCCATAGGATTAGATACGCGCGTCTGCACACAGTACCACATGCCGGGGGATTGGATACGTGCGTCTACACACTGTTCCACACGCCATAGGATTAGATACGCACCTCTTCACACAATACCACACAGGGGAGGATTAGATACACGTGTCTTCACACAGTTGTACATGCCATAGGATTAGATACACACGTCTGCACAGAGTACCACATGCCGTAGGATTAGATACACACATCTACATACAGTTCCACACTCCAGAGGATTAGATACGCACGTCTGCACACAGTTATACACGCCATAAGATTAGATACACACATCTGCACACAGTACCACATGCTGTAGGATTAGATACGCGCGTCTACACACAGTTCCACATGCCAAAGGATTAGATATGCGCCTCTTCACACAATACCACACAGGGGAGGATTAGATACATGCGTCTGAATACAGTACCACACTTTGGAGGATTAGATACATGCATCTGCACACAGTACCACATGCCAGATAATTAGATACGCATCTCAGCACACAGTGCCACACGGGGAGGATTAGATACGCGCATCTTCACACAGTACCTCACGCCAGGGATTAGATACACCTGTCTGCACACAGTACCACACGCCAGAGGATTAGATACACGCGTCTGCACATAGTACCACATGCTGTAAGATTAGATATGCACGTCTGCACACAGTTTCATTTACCGGAGGATTAGATACGTGCCTCTTCACACAATGCCACACGGGGGAGGATTAGATACACACATCTGCACACAGTACCACACGCCGGAGGATTAGATATGTGCATCTGCACACAGTACCACACCAACAAGGATTGGATACTTGCGTCTAAACACAGTACTGCATGGGGAAGGATTAGATACAGCTTTACTCCAGGTATCCATAACAACTGATCATAGGTTTTTCACTGATATCCAAAATGAGATACACACAATCACATGACGCTTATGGACATACACACAAACCACATACAAAATACACCAGTGCAAAACTGGACAATTCTTATGGGGCCACTACACAAACATAAAATGTAATATACCCGTGCGAAGCCGGGTCCTCCCTCTAGTAGATATATATAGTCTTAGGAGCCCTGACAGTGTCATACACTATGTATTATAGATATATATAGTCCTAGGAGCCCTGACAGTGTCATACACTATGTATTATAGATATATATAGTCCTAGGAGCCCTGACAGTGTCATACACTATGTATTATAGATATATATAGTCCTAGGAGCCCTGACAGTGTCATACACTATGTATTATCTCCCTATATTATAAAAATGAATTTCTGTCTGTCTGTCTGTCTGTCTGTCTGTCTGTGCTCTAATGCGAACCAAACGACTGGACCGATCTTCACCAAATTTGGTACAGAGACACTTCAGGTATCCGAAAAAATAAGGGTTGCACCGAGCTGATCCGTTACGTTTGTAAAATTAATTCTATTTAGTATCAGGTATTTAAGAGCAGCAGTTTAAACTACTTCCCCATAGGGAATAGTACACTGTAATGGAGGACAACCTATATGATCAACCTATGCATGGAGGATCAACAAAAAACTGCGCTGACCTGAAATCTCATTAAAAAGTTTTTAATCAAAAACACACTAATATACACACATTCTCTCCCGGAGACACATTATAGTTCGACCAACATATTGAAGATTACATGAACACGTTAGGACGTAAATTACATATGAGGAAGCGCAGTCTAATTTGGTTTTAATAGGAAAAATTTTCCCCAGTTGAGCTACTGCATACCTCTGTTATATTATGGGATATATTTACGCAGCATTTACACTTCTGACCACCACACCTAAAGCTCCCTCTTATTGCCGGGTTACTCATCTCTTTATTCATTTTAGCTTTTTCTCTTATTTTACTAGGTGCAACCATGCTTTTGAGTGTACGGGCCCTTCTGAAAGTGATTCCTGGCTGGTTGGGTAAAATGTCCTTCAAGTATTTATCATTCTTCAAAATATTCCAATATTTGCCTAAAATTTGTCTTACAGATTTGTGTGCAACATTGTAAGTGGTAATAAAATTGAATTTATATGATTCAGACTCCTGTTTGTATTTAGGAATTAAGCATTCCTTTTGAGTTAATGTCTCTGATCGTCTTTTCGCTGCCTGAATAATGGAGGTTGGGTATTTCTTCTCTTTAAACCTTTTTGTTATGACTTCACTTTGTTCAGTGAAGTCTTTATCGTTTGTACAGTTTCTCCTAATCCTCTTATATTGACTGAAAGGCACATTCTTTTTCCATTTATGGAAATGTAGGCTGTCAAAACTAAGGAGACTATTACAGTCCACACTTTTAAAAAATGTTTTCGTGTGGATTTGATTGTCTGCACTCATTAAAAGTAAATCTAAAAATTCAATCTGACCGGGGTCGACTTTCCCAGAAAATTGGAGTCCCCATACGTTTTTATTCAAGTATTGGTTGAATTCTAGAAAGGATTCAGGTGATCCACCCCAAATAAACAATAAGTCATCGATATAACGTCTATAATAGACAATATATTTTGACCATGAATGTATGTTCCAAATGAGTGATTCCTCCAGTGCGCCCATAACTAGATTTGCAAAGCTTGGTGCAAACCGCGTCCCCATGGCAGTTCCCCGTACTTGTAAGAATGTGTCCCCTAGAAAGGAGAATACATTATGTGTAAGAATGAATTCTATCCCTACTAAAATAAATTCTTTTTGATTTTGTGGCATTGAGGTATCTTGTTTCAGAAAGTGTGAGATTGCCTCAATTCCTTGTTTGTGATTGATGTTGCTATATAAAGAGGCTACATCTAGAGTCGCCCAATGGTAGTTGGGGAGCCATTCTATTGGGATTAAAGAATTGATTACATCTGTTGAATCTTTTGTATAAGATTTTAAAGAGGTAACATACTTATGTAGATGAATATCAATATAATGGGACAGATTTCGGGTGATGGAGTTAAGACCAGAAATGATCGGTCGACCGGGGGGGTTAACTGGATCTTTATGTATTTTTGGGAGATGATAGAATAAACTTGCTGTGGGGTTTGTGATTTGTAAATATTCTTTTTCTTTTTTTGAGAGAATACCATCCGTATAGGCTTTATTGATAAATATCAGATATTCTTTTAAATGAAGAGTGGTGGGATCTGTATCTAACTTGATGTAATAATTTGTATCTGCTAGAATCCTATTTGCTTCCTGTATGTAACATTCTCTATTCTGCACCACTATACCCCCCCCTTTGTCAGCATTTCTGATTATAATCATCTCATTGTTCTTTAGACTATTTAATGCTCTCTTTTCATCTGGAGTTAAGTTGGGTGCGATTTCACTATGGTTTGATAGTTGTTTGAAATCTTTAGATACTAATGAAAAAAAAGACTCTATATTTGGACCCTTATGATGTATAGGGTAGAAGATGGAGGGTGGTCTTAAGCCTGTAGAGATCGGTCCACCTATTATTTCAGGGGGTGTGATGGTTAGTGATTCGTGTGTTTGTTTGTTTGTTTTTTTCACTATATTGAAATGTCTATTGAGTGTGAGTTTTCTGATATATCTATTGAGATCAATATATAATTGCAAATCATCAATCTTCTGAGTTGGGCAGAAGGAAAGCCCCTTGGATAGGAGGCTACTTTCCGCTGGTGTTAATTGATAGTGTGAAAGATTGAATATACATGTTTCTATACCTTGTTTCGTTTCGGGCTGGGACTGGACCTTACTTGATCTGTCTTTAGGTCCCCGTTTCTTACCCCCTCTGCAGCCTCTAGTTCTTCTTCTAGAGATCTGTTTAAGTTGTGTAGAACTATTTCGTGATGGATTTTCCGTTTTTGACTCATCGGTGTATAGTAATCTGAAATCTTGGTGATTTTCTTTCGTAATGGACCCTCTATTACATGATGTACTATTGGGGGTGTAAGTGTGTGGGGTAAGGCTAAAAAACGTGGCTTCTTAGTAGGGCGAGGAGATTGTTCTATCAGCCTTTCAATCTGACTTTCGGATAAAGGTGTACCATACAGGGAATCATCCAATTCAGCATCTGATTCATCCGAATTTTCTTGTGTTGTTGAGTCAAATGTTGTTAAAATTTCCGCCTCATTTTCGGGATCTATGGTGATGGTATGTAATAGGTTGGTACTTATGTCAACAATACCATTGACCTGAGTGCTAGGGGTTTGGTTCCCAGTGCAGGTCGCTCCTTGTTGGTTGTTACCAATTATATTAAATGTAGTCGGTGGTAAATTTAAACAAGTCTCTAATGAACCGGATTTAAGATCAATATGGTCCGTAGTAGGTATTGTGAGGTCAGTACTACCTAGGGATGTCAAAACCTCAGAGCCCGACTTGATGTTATTATCAGATGGTACTTGAGGTTTTTCCACAATCTTTGGTTGTGTCTTGGGATTAATTTTAGTTAATTCTAAATTCCTATCAGGTTTGATGTTATTTTTACTTTTACCATATTGATTTTTCAAAACTGTTACTGTAAATCAATATGAAAAATCAATATGGTAAAAGTAAAAATAACATCAAACCTGATAGGAATTTAGAATTAACTAAAATTAATCCCAAGACACAACCAAAGATTGTGGAAAAACCTCAAGTACCATCTGATAATAACATCAAGTCGGGCTCTGAGGTTTTGACATCCCTAGGTAGTACTGACCTCACAATACCTACTACGGACCATATTGATCTTAAATCCGGTTCATTAGAGACTTGTTTAAATTTACCACCGACTACATTTAATATAATTGGTAACAACCAACAAGGAGCGACCTGCACTGGGAACCAAACCCCTAGCACTCAGGTCAATGGTATTGTTGACATAAGTACCAACCTATTACATACCATCACCATAGATCCCGAAAATGAGGCGGAAATTTTAACAACATTTGACTCAACAACACAAGAAAATTCGGATGAATCAGATGCTGAATTGGATGATTCCCTGTATGGTACACCTTTATCCGAAAGTCAGATTGAAAGGCTGATAGAACAATCTCCTCGCCCTACTAAGAAGCCACGTTTTTTAGCCTTACCCCACACACTTACACCCCCAATAGTACATCATGTAATAGAGGGTCCATTACGAAAGAAAATCACCAAGATTTCAGATTACTATACACCGATGAGTCAAAAACGGAAAATCCATCACGAAATAGTTCTACACAACTTAAACAGATCTCTAGAAGAAGAACTAGAGACTGCAGAGGGGGTAAGAAACGGGGACCTAAAGACAGATCAAGTAAGGTCCAGTCCCAGCCCGAAACGAAACAAGGTATAGAAACATGTATATTCAATCTTTCACACTATCAATTAACACCAGCGGAAAGTAGCCTCCTATCCAAGGGGCTTTCCTTCTGCCCAACTCAGAAGATTGATGATTTGCAATTATATATTGATCTCAATAGATATATCAGAAAACTCACACTCAATAGACATTTCAATATAGTGAAAAAAACAAACAAACAAACACACGAATCACTAACCATCACACCCCCTGAAATAATAGGTGGACCGATCTCTACAGGCTTAAGACCACCCTCCATCTTCTACCCTATACATCATAAGGGTCCAAATATAGAGTCTTTTTTTTCATTAGTATCTAAAGATTTCAAACAACTATCAAACCATAGTGAAATCGCACCCAACTTAACTCCAGATGAAAAGAGAGCATTAAATAGTCTAAAGAACAATGAGATGATTATAATCAGAAATGCTGACAAAGGGGGGGGGGTATAGTGGTGCAGAATAGAGAATGTTACATACAGGAAGCAAATAGGATTCTAGCAGATACAAATTATTACATCAAGTTAGATACAGATCCCACCACTCTTCATTTAAAAGAATATCTGATATTTATCAATAAAGCCTATACGGATGGTATTCTCTCAAAAAAAGAAAAAGAATATTTACAAATCACAAACCCCACAGCAAGTTTATTCTATCATCTCCCAAAAATACATAAAGATCCAGTTAACCCCCCCGGTCGACCGATCATTTCTGGTCTTAACTCCATCACCCGAAATCTGTCCCATTATATTGATATTCATCTACATAAGTATGTTACCTCTTTAAAATCTTATACAAAAGATTCAACAGATGTAATCAATTCTTTAATCCCAATAGAATGGCTCCCCAACTACCATTGGGCGACTCTAGATGTAGCCTCTTTATATAGCAACATCAATCACAAACAAGGAATTGAGGCAATCTCACACTTTCTGAAACAAGATACCTCAATGCCACAAAATCAAAAAGAATTTATTTTAGTAGGGATAGAATTCATTCTTACACATAATGTATTCTCCTTTCTAGGGGACACATTCTTACAAGTACGGGGAACTGCCATGGGGACGCGGTTTGCACCAAGCTTTGCAAATCTAGTTATGGGCGCACTGGAGGAATCACTCATTTGGAACATACATTCATGGTCAAAATATATTGTCTATTATAGACGTTATATCGATGACTTATTGTTTATTTGGGGTGGATCACCTGAATCCTTTCTAGAATTCAACCAATACTTGAATAAAAACGTATGGGGACTCCAATTTTCTGGGAAAGTCGACCCCGGTCAGATTGAATTTTTAGATTTACTTTTAATGAGTGCAGACAATCAAATCCACACGAAAACATTTTTTAAAAGTGTGGACTGTAATAGTCTCCTTAGTTTTGACAGCCTACATTTCCATAAATGGAAAAAGAATGTGCCTTTCAGTCAATATAAGAGGATTAGGAGAAACTGTACAAACGATAAAGACTTCACTGAACAAAGTGAAGTCATAACAAAAAGGTTTAAAGAGAAGAAATACCCAACCTCCATTATTCAGGCAGCGAAAAGACGATCAGAGACATTAACTCAAAAGGAATGCTTAATTCCTAAATACAAACAGGAGTCTGAATCATATAAATTCAATTTTATTACCACTTACAATGTTGCACACAAATCTGTAAGACAAATTTTAGGCAAATATTGGAATATTTTGAAGAATGATAAATACTTGAAGGACATTTTACCCAACCAGCCAGGAATCACTTTCAGAAGGGCCCGTACACTCAAAAGCATGGTTGCACCTAGTAAAATAAGAGAAAAAGCTAAAATGAATAAAGAGATGAGTAACCCGGCAATAAGAGGGAGCTTTAGGTGTGGTGGTCAGAAGTGTAAATGCTGCGTAAATATATCCCATAATATAACAGAGGTATGCAGTAGCTCAACTGGGGAAAATTTTTCCTATTAAAACCAAATTAGACTGCGCTTCCTCATATGTAATTTACGTCCTAACGTGTTCATGTAATCTTCAATATGTTGGTCGAACTATAATGTGTCTCCGGGAGAGAATGTGTGTATATTAGTGTGTTTTTGATTAAAAACTTTTTAATGAGATTTCAGGTCAGCGCAGTTTTTTGTTGATCCTCCATGCATAGGTTGATCATATAGGTTGTCCTCCACTTCAGGTATCCGGGAAGGTTTAAGACGAGACTCCAACTCGCTCGGATGTACCGTTGCTGAGATACAGCATTCCAAACACAATGCCCCCCCCCCTTAGCCAATACAAACCTGCAAGTCTTTCACTCATATTCCAACTGCAATACACATGGTCACTCCACATGCACAATACAACACTGATATCCAAACTGAGATACATGCATCAGAGGATTAGATACACAGATCAGCACACAGTATCACACGCCAGAGGATTAGATACACGCGTCTGCACACAGTCCCACAAACCAGAGGATTAAATACGCGCTTCTGCACACAGTTCCACATGCCGAAGGATTAGATACACGCATCTGCACAAAGTACCACACGCCGGGGGATTGGATACATGCGTCTGCACACAGTACCACATGCCAAAGGATTGGATACACGCATCTGCACACAATTCCACACACCAGAGCATAAGATATGCACATCTGCGCACAGTACCACATGCTGTAGGATTAGATACGTGAATCTACACACAGTTCCACACGCCGTAGGATTAGATACGCGCCTCTTCACACAATACCACACAGGGGAGGATTAGATACGTGTGTCTGCACACAATACCACACTTTGGAGGATTAGATACATGCCTCTGCACACAGTACCACAAGCCAGAGAATTACATACACGTCTCAGCACACAGTACCACACAGGGAGGATTAGATACACGCATCTGCACACAGTACCACATGCCGTAGGATTAGATACGCGCGTCTACACACAGTTCCACGCGCCGTAGGATTAGATACGCACCTCTTCACACAATACCACACAGGGGAGGATTAGATACGTGTGTCTGCACACAGTACCACACTTTGGAGGATTAGATACATGCCTCTGCACACAGTACCACAAGCCAGAGAATTACATACACGTCTCAGCACACAGTACCACACGGGGGAGGATTAAATACACGCATCTGCACACAGTACCACATGCCAGAGGATTAGATATGTGCATCTGCACACAGTACCGCACAGGGGAGGATTAGATACGCGCATCTGCACACAGTACCACACGCCAGAGGATTAGATACGCGCATCTGCACACAGTACCACATGCCGTAGGATTAGATATATGCCTCTTCACACAATACCACACAGGGGAGGATTAGATACATGTGTTTGCATACAGTACCACACTTTGGAGGTTTAGATACAAGCCTCTGCACACAGTACCACAAGCCAGAGAATTAGATACGCGCATCAGCACACAGTACCACACAGGGAAGAATTAGATACACGCATCTGCACACAGTACCACACGCCAAAGGATTAGATACGCGCGTCTACACACAGTTCCACACGCCGTAGGATTAGATATGCAACTCTTCACACAATACCACACAGGGAAGGATTAGATACGTGTGTCTGCATACAGTACCACACTTTGGAGGTTTAGATACAAGCCTCTGCACACAGTACCACAAGCCAGAGAATTAGATACGCGTCTCAATACACAGTACCACATGCCGTAGGATTAGATACGCGCGTCTACACACAGTTCCACTCGCCGTAGGATTAGATACTCGCCTCCTCACACAATACCACACAGGGGAGGATTAGATACGTGCGTCTGAACACAGTACCACACTTTGGAGGATTAGATACATGCCTCTGCACACAGTACCACAAGCCAGAGAATTACATACACGTCTCAGCACACAGTACCACACGGGGGAGGATTAAATACACGCATCTGCACACAGTACCACATGCCAGAGGATTAGATATGTGCATCTGCACACAGTACCGCACAGGGGAGGATTAGATACGCGCATCTGCACACAGTACCACACGCCAGAGGATTAGATACGCGCATCTGCACACAGTACCACATGCCGTAGGATTAGATATATGCCTCTTCACACAATACCACACAGGGGAGGATTAGATACATGTGTTTGCATACAGTACCACACTTTGGAGGTTTAGATACAAGCCTCTGCACACAGTACCACAAGCCAGAGAATTAGATACGCGCATCAGCACACAGTACCACACAGGGAAGAATTAGATACACGCATCTGCACACAGTACCACACGCCAAAGGATTAGATACGCGCGTCTACACACAGTTCCACACGCCGTAGGATTAGATATGCAACTCTTCACACAATACCACACAGGGAAGGATTAGATACGTGTGTCTGCATACAGTACCACACTTTGGAGGTTTAGATACAAGCCTCTGCACACAGTACCACAAGCCAGAGAATTAGATACGCGTCTCAATACACAGTACCACATGCCGTAGGATTAGATACGCGCGTCTACACACAGTTCCACTCGCCGTAGGATTAGATACTCGCCTCCTCACACAATACCACACAGGGGAGGATTAGATACGTGCGTCTGAACACAGTACCACACTTTGGAGGATTAGATACATGCCTCTGCACACAGTACCACAAGCCAGAGAATTACATACACGTCTCAGCACACAGTACCACACGGGGGAGGATTAAATACACGCATCTGCACACAGTACCACATGCCAGAGGATTAGATATGTGCATCTGCACACAGTACCGCACAGGGGAGGATTAGATACGCGCATCTGCACACAGTACCACACGCCAGAGGATTAGATACGCGCATCTGCACACAGTACCACATGCCGTAGGATTAGATATATGCCTCTTCACACAATACCACACAGGGGAGGATTAGATACATGTGTTTGCATACAGTACCACACTTTGGAGGTTTAGATACAAGCCTCTGCACACAGTACCACAAGCCAGAGAATTAGATACGCGCATCAGCACACAGTACCACACAGGGAAGAATTAGATACACGCATCTGCACACAGTACCACACGCCAAAGGATTAGATACGCGCGTCTACACACAGTTCCACACGCCGTAGGATTAGATATGCAACTCTTCACACAATACCACACAGGGAAGGATTAGATACGTGTGTCTGCATACAGTACCACACTTTGGAGGTTTAGATACAAGCCTCTGCACACAGTACCACAAGCCAGAGAATTAGATACGCGTCTCAATACACAGTACCACATGCCGTAGGATTAGATACGCGCGTCTACACACAGTTCCACTCGCCGTGGGATTAGATACTCGCCTCCTCACACAATACCACACAGGGGAGGATTAGATACGTGCGTCTGAACACAGTACCACACTTTGGAGGATTAGATACATGCCTCTGCACACAGTACCACATGCCAGATAATTAGATACGCGTCTCAGCACACAGTACCACACGGGGAGGATTAGATACGTGCATCTGCACACAGTTCCACACACCAGAGGATTAGATAAGCACGTCTGCACACAGTACCACATGCCGTAGGATTAGATACGCACGTCTGCTTACAGTTCCACATGTCAGACGATTAGATACGCACATCTTCACACAGTTGTACACGCCATAGGATTAGATACACGCTTCTACATACAGTACTACATGCTGTAGGATTAGATACGTGCGTCCACACAGAGTTCCACATGCTGTAGGATTAGATACACGCCTCTTCACACAATACCACACAGGGGAGGATTAGATATGTGCGTCTGAACACAGTACCACACTTTGGAGGATTAGATACATGCCTCTGCACACAGTACCACATGCCAGATAATTAGATACGCGTCTCAGCACACAGTACCACATGGGGGAGGATTAGATACGTGCATCTGCACACAGTACCTCATGCCAGAGGATTAGATACACCTGTCTGCACACAGTACCACACGCCAGAGGATTAGATACACGCGTCTGCACATAGTACCACATGCCGTAAGATTAGATATGCACGTCTGCACACAGTTTCATTTACCGGAGGATTAGATACGTGCCTCTTCACACAATGCCACACGGGGGAGGATTAGATACACACATCTGCACACAGTACCACACGCCGGAGGATTAGATATGTGCATCTGCACACAGTACCACACCAACAAGGATTAGATACTTGCGTCTAAACACAGTACTACACGGGGAAGGATTAGATACAGCTTTACTCCAGGTATCTATAACAAATGATCACAGGTTTTTCACTGATATCCAAAATGAGATCCACATAATCACATGACGCTTATGGACATACACACAAACAACATACAAAATACACCAGTGCAAAACTGGACAATTCTTATGGGGCCACTACACAAACATAAAATGTAATATACCCGTGCGAAGCCGGGTCCTCCCTCTAGTGTATATATATATAGTCCTAGGAGCCCTGACAGTGTCATACACTATATATTATAGATATATATAGTCCTAGGAGTCCTGACAGTGTCATACACTATGTATTATAGATATATATATAGTCCTAGGAGCCCTGACAGTGTCATACACTATGTATTATAGATATATATATAGTCCTAGGAGCCCTGACAGTGTCATACACTATGTATTATAGATATATATAGTCCTAGGAGTCCTGACAGTGTCATACACTATGTATTATAGATATATATAGTCCTAGGAGCCCTGACAGTGTCATACACAATGTATTATAGATATATATATAGTCCTAGGAGCCCTGACAGTGTCATACACTATGTATTATAGATATATATATAGTCCTAGGAGCCCTGACAGTGTCATACACTATGTTTTACACATTTTTCGAGCGGCCATAGAGAGTCATGCACATTTTAAGACAATTTTCTACTCTTGGTTCAGAGAACATTGCTTTGCACCTATAACGGATTGTTGATCCCAGTCACTGAATCTGAAACTAAACAAGTGTTGAAGTGTCGGCTTACCAGTAGTACAGAACTCACAACACCTGAATGACAGCCATATTGGATTCACCCAACTTTCCAAAGACAGATAAAATGAAGAACGGGCTGAGATAGTCTAAATTCTTTGCAGCAGAGGACGAGGATATCTCGGGGTTTTGTTGTGTTCTTGGACTTCCTTAGATCTTTTCGTTCTTTGGTCACATGTCGGCCTCTTGTTTAGGATTCTTGGAATATCCCGTCTGCGCTTGTGTTTTTACCATGATATACTTTGGCCGGGGCAGGAATTGTTTACAGCAGAAGATTCGGCACAGTCAGACCTGGAATGACAATATGAAGGCTTTGTCCTGACCTTGTGTCATAGCAATGAGAAACCATGGGCCGTAGCAATGTCTAGGAGCAATAACTCTGCACAGTGTAGCACTATTACCATGGGCACTATATGGCAGCACTATATAAGTTCTGGAGTCAGGAGGATGTGGAGTTTACTGCCAGGGAAGGTAACATTTAGGTGAGAAGATAAAGTGTTAGAATCCTAGGAGTCCTTAAAGTTCCATACACATAAAGGCAATGCACACAACCAATTTGGAACAAACCAGTTAGGATCACAGTCAAACTCTTGGTCTGAACTGGACAAAGCCAAGCTAAACCATTTCTACACCCCATAAAACTCATAACCAGCACCAGTGTCCTAATTTCAGCCCCATGCAAAATCTGACTGTACGTTCAGGCTCACAACCAGGATCAGCACCTGACCTGAACTGCTGACTGTCAGCCCAGGATCATCACCAGCATCAGTGTCTGACCTCAACTCCATCCAAGACCAGACTATAAATTTGGGCTTTTTGCTAGTAATGATGACTAACCTCATCTCCCTCTTTAACATCACACATAGACTCATCACCAGCATCAGTGTCTGATCTGAATCCCATCTAACACCAAATCTTGAGTGTAGGTTTATCACCAGCATCAGTGCCTGATGTCAACCCTCTCCAAACCAGACTGCAAGCCCAAGCTTATCAAAAACAGCTGTGTCTGATCCAAGTCTCATCCACCAACAGACTGTGAGCCTTGTATTATCACCAGCATCAGTGCCTAAGCTCAGTGGCCTAACTAAAGTCTTGTGGGCCCCAGTGCAAAATTTTGCCTGGGACCCCTCCTCCCTCCTTACAGCATAATATTGATAGCAATGGTTATCTCAGATACATGAAAGGGATACAACTATAATACCCACAACTGCGATGATCAGTGGTGAGGGAGCAGCGCAGCACCCGGCATATAAACAATACTGGGACCTGCGTGCTGATCTGCAGGGTCCTAACAGTCTAAGAGATCGGTGGGAGTCCAACATCTGGGGCTCCTGCTGATCAATCAATTCTTTGAAGGTATTGTAGTGCTTTTGTGAGCACTGTGACTCCTTCACTATTTACATTGCACAGTATCTGTTTTATAATCATCAAAGTTATAGTCTGTAATAATAGTGGAAGGCTGCTATAAAACAGATGGTGTGTGATGTGAGTAGTGATGGGGCCCACATAGTGTAATATGCTCCACATTGGCCTCCACACAGTATAAAATGCTCCACATTGGGCCCTCACCCAGTATAACATGTTCTACAGTGCCCTCCACACAGTATTATATGCTCCACAGTGGCCCCACACACAGTATAATATGCTCCACAGTGGCCATCCCCACACAGTATAATATGCT
Organism: Leptodactylus fuscus; assembly: GCF_031893055.1. Taxonomy (NCBI): domain Eukaryota; kingdom Metazoa; phylum Chordata; class Amphibia; order Anura; family Leptodactylidae; genus Leptodactylus; species Leptodactylus fuscus. The sequence goes on along the minus strand of NW_027440741.1, from coordinate 35,360 downwards.
CCACAGTGCCCCCCCACAGTATAATATGCTCCACAGTGGCCCCCCACACAGTATAATATGCTCCACAGTGGCCCCCCACACAGTATTATATGTTCCACAGTGGCCCCCATAGAGTATAATATGCTCCATAGAGTATAATATGATCCACAGTGGTCCCCCACACAGTATTATATGCTGCACAGTGGCCCCCCACACAGTATAATATGCTCCACAGTGCCCCCCCACAGTATAATATGCTCCACAGTGCCCCCCCCACAGTATTATATGCTCCACAGTGGTCCCCACACAGTATAATATGCTCCACAGTACCCCCCAGTATAATATGCTCCATAGTGGCCCCCCACAAAGTATTATATGCTCCACAGTGGCCCCCACACAGTATAATATGCTCCACAGTAGTCCCCCACACAGTATTATATGCTGCATATTGGTCCCCCACACAGTATACTGTACTCTACAGTGCCCCCCACAGAGTATTATATGCTGCACAGTGGCCCCCCCACACAGTATACTGTACTCTACAGTGCCCCCCACAGAGTATTATATGCTCCACAGTGGCCCCCACACAGTATAAAATTCTCCCCAATGTGGCTCCAAACAGTATAAAATGCTCCCAAGAACCCCCTAGAGCCTCTTAAGGTGAACGCCACAAAATTTGACGAATACTTATGAGGTTCAGCCCCCACTTCAGTGCTATTATTATACTTAGCTTGCCTCACCTCTACTGGGCATCCTCGCTCCATACGGGTCTCTTCGGCATCTTCTTTGGTCCTCTTGTGCCTGTGATTAAGGTGATGTGCCCCAGATGTCACTGTTGGGGTCTGTGATTGGGTCTCAGTGTTGGGCACCCTGAAACCATTACTCAGTCAAAGGCCAGAAGAGCCCTGGAGAGGATGCTGAGAAGTCAGCTAGATGTCAGAAGCCCAGGAGAGGTGAGTATAACTATTTCTTATTTTTAGTCACCTCCTCTGGGCTGGCATCTACTGGAAAGGAGCCCAACTTTCAAATTAACAAAATGTATAGCAGTCAGGGAAGCAGCTGGCCAAGGGTCCATGCTCCTCCGGGCCTGGTTGCTGTCACACACCTTCCCAACATGGTCCTTACACCCCTACCTAAGCTCGACCTCCTCTAAAACCAGGGTGTGAACTGGTTGATCATCAGCATCAGTGTCCAGTCTTAATCTCATCCAAAATGTATCTGTGAGCTCAATTTTAGAACCAGCATCAGTGTCTGATCTCAATCTCATCTATCAACACATTGTAGGCCTGGGGTTATTGCCTGTATCAATCTCTGATCTCAATGGCTCATCACCAGCATCAGTGCCTGATTTCAATGGCTCATCACCAGCATCAGTGCCTGATCTCAATGGCTCATCACCAGCATCAGTGCCTGATCTCAATGACTCATCACCAGCATCAGTGCCTGATCTCAATGGCTCATCACCAGCATCAGTGCCTGATCTCAATGACTCATCACCAACATCAGTGCCTGATCTCAATGACTCATCACCAACATCAGTCCCTGATCTTAATGGCTCATCACCAACATCAGTCCCTGATCTTAATGGCTCATCACCAGCATCAGTTCCTGATCTCAATGACTCATCACCAGCATCAGTGCCTGATCTCAATGACTCATCACCAGCATCAGTGCCTGATCTCAATGGCTCATCACCAGCATCAGTGTCTGATCTCAATGGCTCATCACCAGCATCAGTGCCTGATCTCAATGACTCATCACCAGCATCAGTGCCTGATCTCAATGACTCATCACCAGCATCAGTGCCTGATCTCAATGACTCATCACCAACATCAGTGCCTGATCTCAATGACTCATCACCAACATCAGTCCCTGATCTTAATGGCTCATCACCAACATCAGTCCCTGATCTTAATGGCTCATCACCAGCATCAGTTCCTGATCTCAATGACTCATCACCAGCATCAGTGCCTGATCTCAATGACTCATCACCAGCATCAGTGCCTGATCTCAATGGCTCATCACCAGCATCAGTGTCTGATCTCAATGGCTCATCACCAGCATCAGTGCCTGATCTCAATGACTCATCACCAGCATCAGTGCCTGATCTCAATGGCTCATCACCAGCATCAGTGCCTGATCTCAATGACTCATCACCAGCATCAGTGCCTGATCTCAATGGCTCATCACCAGCATCAGTGCCTGATCTCAATTGCTCATCACCAGCATCAATGCCTGAACACAAGTTCTTACAAGTTTATTCCAAAATAATAACAGGTTTTCACCGTCTAAAACTGACTATAGATTGGATTCCAAGCTCTATAGTGATGGCTTTGTAACCTTTTCCAGCCTGATAAGCAGCACTGACTCTTCTGAGATCCTCAGAAACCTGCTTTGCCACTTTTTGGACTTGTGTGAAAATCTGATCCAGTTTTAGGTCAAATTTATGCAGAAATATAGAACATTCTGAAGGGTTCACAAACTTACAAGCACCAAACTTTCCTGTTGTATATTTTCTTATTCCATGAAACCTCCTGTAGATGCAGTGTTGGCTGACCACCCATGTCCACTCATCTATAGAGGACTCTGTTAGTTGGAGTCCAGCTTTGCTGTGAGGGCTGGAGGACAACATGAGGTGGATACTTAGATAAGACCAAAAGCCAAACAAATAGCATTGCCCCCCGATGACACGCCTGGAGCAGATAATGAGCCGGGTATTACACTGCGATCCCCTCATTATCTGCTCAGCCTCCACCACATAAATCACCCCCTCGGATTCCTCTCATTTATCCGCACTCCTCTCAGCTCAACTGAAGTTTGTTGAGTAGATTCTTGGCAGAGGAGTGAATGGAGGACGATGAAGTTGCATTTATAACTAAGAGGGGACATGGAGAGGATGGAACAGGGAGAGATGGCGCTAAGCGGGTGGCACATCCAGGTGCCAGGGCTGGGCAACCCTATAGAAGGTGGAGAGAAGGAAGAGGTGCTGCAGAGGGGCCGAGAGCTGCTGCCAAACACCTGGAAGAGGAGTAAACAGAAGGTCCCCACCAAACAGGCTGTAAGTAGGTGCTGATACATGTCGTAGAGCTGAGCTTGTCATGTGGCCTATGTGTTATCTGCTTTTCCATAGAATTATCTCAATATACTGTATTGTCATGGGACAAACACTGTATAGAATAATAGGAAAGTTTTAGAAGGGGGCAAATACTTTCTCACAGCACTGGGGGCTGAACCAAGCGAATCCTCATCACTGCCTTTACTGGACCAAACATTCTTTACAATAGCACCCAGGACCTTGTGGGCCGGTAATGGATGTCCACATAAGGACCTCAGGGGTGTCAGGTGCTTGTCACAGATATATCCCCAAGACATGTGGCCCCCTCCTTTGTACTTCACTCTAGAGGTCAGCACAACACGCTGATGTCCTGATGTCCACTGACCGTGGTCCTGACCCCCCATGGGCTGACTGGTATGAACAGACAAGATACAGAATTGTTTGTAGAATTTATTTTTGGTTTAGTCCTTTTTTAACCCATTAAACAAAGCTATAGTGCAACCAACAAGATACAGTTAAGATGCCCACCTGCCCCAATAACAGTGACAGCCAACGTGCCCCCAATAAGATACAGCTAAGATGCCCACCTGCCCCCAATAACAATGACAACCAACATGCCCCATAACAGTGACAGCCACAGTGCCCTCAATAAGATACAGCTAAGGTGCCCACCAGCCCCCATAAAAGTGACAGCCAACATGCCCCATGACAGTGACAGCCAGTATCCCCAATAAGATACAGCTAAGGTGCCCACCTGGCCCCATAAAAGTGACAGCCAACATGCCCCATGACAGTGACAGCCAGTATCCCCAATAAGATACAGCTAAGGTGCCCACCTGGCCCCATAAAAGTGACAGCCAACGTGCCCCATGACAGTGACAGCCAGTATCCCCAATAAGATACAGCTAAGGTGCCCACCTGGCCCCATAAAAGCGACTGCCAACATGCCCCATAACAGTGAGAGCCACAATGCCCCCAATATGATACAGTTACGGTGCCCACCTACCCCCATAACAGTGACAGTCACAGTGTCCCCAATAAGATACAGCTAAGGTGCCCACCTGCCCCCATAACAGTGACAGCCACAATGCCCCCAATATGATACAGTTACGGTGCCCACCTGCCCCCATAACAGTGACAGCCACAGTGCCCCCAATAAGATAGAGCTAAGGTGCCCACCTGCCCCCATAAAGTGACAGCCATAGTGCCCCCAATAAGATACAACCAAGGTGCCCACCTGCCCCCATAACAGTGACGGCCACAGTGCCCCCAATAAGATACAGCCAAGGTGCCCACCTGCCCCCATAACAGTGACATGACAACCACAGTGCTCCCATAACAGTGCTCCCATAACAGTGACAGCCAACGTGTCCCCATAACAGTGACAACCATAGTGCTCCCATAACAGTGACGGTGCCCCATAACAGTGACAGCCACAGTGTCCCCCAGTAAGATACAGCTAAGGTGCCCACCTGCCACCTTAAAAGTGACAGCCAATGTGCCCCATAACAGTGACAGCCACAGTGTCCCCCAATAAGATACAGCTAAGGTGCCCACCTGCCCCCCATAACAGTGACATGACAACCACAGTGCTCCCATAACAGTGCTCCCATAACACTGCCCCCTAACAGTGCCAACCATTGCCCAATAGCAGTCACAGTGCCACCATAACAGCGACATCCACAATGTACTCTCCTCTCTTCTACTCAAATGTTATAAAGGGTCTAAACGTCCCCCTCCCCTCCTCCACATTTGGGGCTTAGTTTTTTGGTTCTTTATTTTGCAGGTCCCACAAGTTGCCAAAACCAACAAACAAATTCAAGGTAAACAATCCCCAGAGAACAACGCCCGAGAGAGGAACCGAGTGCGGACCCTAAGACAAGCCTTCCTGTCCCTACAGGCCGCCCTGCCCTCTGTACCTCCAAATACCAAATTGTCCAAGCTGGATGTGCTCGTCCTGGCCACCAGTTACATTGCCCACCTGAGCCAAACCCTGAACCAGGAGAGACACCTACCTGCCGGCCCTCAAACTGGAAGAGGCCCGGGGTACCTGCACCCGGTGAAGGTAACAATCCTAACTGCACCATAACACATGCCGTGATCTGCCCCCATAGGAACCCATAACACAATGGAACTCACATTCTGTACCCTGACCAACAGAAGAGGAACAATGTTCTGACCTTGTGACTTTCAGGCTCCAGATCTCACCATCCACTACAACTTGGGACGTGAGACTCCCATCATTGTATAGACAATCTTCTCGGCTATCATACACATAAATGTGGCTTGTAACTATTTAGTATACGATTAGTTCTGCAGATTCTTGCCATGTGACTGCATTGTTACTGTTTTGCTCCTAAAATTCGGAATTTTAATTTATATTATTTTGTAAATCCATCTTTGGCCTTTGACACTGCCTTGAATCCTTCTGGGCTCTTGATCAGATTGAAGCATCTGATCCCAGGTCTCTTCCACACGTTCCCAATGTTGGTGCAAACTGGTCTGGGGATGGTGCGGGCCAATCCAGCACCTCTACTTCATTGTCATTGAACCATTTCTTCGCTAATCTTGAGATTTGCTCCTGGTCGTCTTCTTCATAGCCATATTTATGTATGAGATAGCCAAGATGACTGTCTATATAATGATGGGAGTCTCATGTGCACAGCTGTAATGGATGGTGCAATATGGGGCTTGAAAGTCCCAAGTGCAAAACATTGTTACCCTTTTCGTGGTCAATTAAAGGGAGAAGTCAGCAGAGTCATCTCATCACTATACAATGGGAAAACCAGTTATCTTATGATAAACTAGAGCATGGGTCTGCACAGTCATCTCATTAACCATCATCCTTATTAGATGGTAAAGGTCGGCAGAGTCATCTACTGTATTTATCATAGGAGAGAAGAGGTCAGCAGTTGCCTCGTCATTAGAAGTTAGTCATCTCTCTAGATCAGGGGTCAGCAACCTTCAGCTGCTATGAAACTACAACTCCCAGCATGCTCCATTCACTTCCATGGGAGCTCCAAGGACAGCAGAGTAAATATGCATGCTGGGAGTTGTAGTATTACAACAGCTGGAGTGCCAAAGGTTGCCTATCCCTGGTCTATAGGATGGAGTCAGCAGGGCGATCTCATTCTCATCTGTAAGTAAGGTTAGCAGAGTCATCTCATTATCATTAGGATAGGATCAGCATAGTCATCTTACTTTCATCAAATGGTCAGGGTCAGCAGAGTCATCTTATTTTTATCAGAGGGTAGAAGTCAGCCGAGTCATCGATTAGTATGAGTATCGTAGAGTATGGTCAGTATTATAATCTCATTATAGCGCAGGGTCAGAAGAGTCATCCCATTATCAAAAGAGGATTGGTCAGCAAAACAATCTTCTTATCATTAGAGCACTGGGTCAGAAGAGTCATCCCATGTTCAACAGATTCTTACAATTGTCATCTATGTTTTTATCTTGCAGAAGTGGCCAATGAGGTCCCGGCTTTACGCTGAAGCCCTGGAGTGCGAGGTGTCCAACAGATCTGCAGTCAGCAAGGACTAAAGAGAAAAATCCATCGAGAGAACACAGAGGTGGCAAAAGACAAGACAGATCTGAGAAACAGCGAACGAAAGCTCATGTCCTCCCTTTGTACTCCAGAGCTGCACTCACTATTCATGTATCCATGCACTCTGTACAGCTGTATACTGTCAGTATCTCTGTAAATACAATAAATACACACGAGCACAAGCTGCAGTTCCTCTTCTCTGACCCTGAGGGTTCACATATTTTCTCAGATCATTATCTCACCCCCTACAGAAGATCAGTCTCGCTCCTGACATGGAGGTCCATACACAATAGGTGTAGGTGAGCCAATCATTATCTCCAGGACAGGATGACTATCTTATGTGTATGGGGGGGAAGGGGGGTCATCCAATTAGCAGATATTCAGGGGTCAATCATTTGGAATTGGACTGCCCCATTCTGTCCTATAGAAGATGAGACCTCACCTGAGGTATCTGGCAATGGTATCTTCTCTTCCTACTGACAACCCATGCGCAGTCCGCCAAGCCTAGTGTGCATGTGTATAAGACAGTCAGAAGGAATGGAAATCGGTAGAGTAAATTGAGGCTGACCTCTATCTAAGGAGCATCGGTTCATACCTGGCTGAGACTCCAAGGATCACCGGGTCACCCTGCGACTCCCTTGCTAATACGCATTGCTATCCCAAGGGCGCAACAACAGCAACTTCTACTCGCAAACAAATTGCACAATGTCCAATATTTTTGCGGCTAGAAGTAACTGTCCGCCTTGGAGGTCGTAATGGAGATAAGATAAGAGATAAGATAGTCCCACCATGGAGAAATTCAGTCACTAATATTAGCAAAATAGTCACAAGGAGAGTCGCACAACCGGAGTCAAATCCAAAAATGGTACCTACAGTACGTTTCTATGAGCATAGCCGCACGATGGCTTGTTTTTTGCAGGATGAGTTGTACTTTCTATTGACATATTATATATTGTACCATATTTATACATTTTGTTCACGTGATAACTTTATTCAGCGGCTCAGTACAATCACAGAGACAACAACTTTTTGAAAATAATTTGTTTTATGTTGCTGCATTCACAGTCAGAAGGCTTTTACATTTATATCTGTCGAGTTGCGTTATTGATGCCGATCTGGGTTATATAAAACTTTTTGACTTTTGCAATAGCCAGGATTCTATCACAGGCTAACTCCCTGTCTTATAATAAGATGACTCTGTTGACTATACCATCAAATAATGAGATGACTGTGCTGAATCCACCTTTTAATAATGAGATGACTCTGCTGACTCCACCTTTTAATAATGAGATGACTCTGCTGACTCCACCTTTTAATAATGAGATGACTCTGCTGACTCCACCTTCTAAAAATGAGATAACTCTCCTGCCTCCACCTTCTAATAATGAAATGACTCTGCTGACTCCACATTCTAATAATGAGATGACTGTGCTGACTCCACCTTCTAATAATGAGATGACTCCGCTGACTCCACCTTCTAATAATGACATGACTCCACCTTCTAATAATGAGATGACTGTACTGACTGAAGCTTCTAATAATGAAATGATTCTGTAGACTCCACCTTCTAATAATGAGATAACTCTGTTGACTCCACCTTTTAATGAGATGACTCTGCTGACTCCATCTTCTAATAATGAAATGATTCTGCAGAGTCGACCTGCTAATAGAGATGACTGTGCTGACACCTCTTGTTAAAGAAGGCCTTTCATGTCCTCAGAGACGTGCATATTACATACTGCTAGAAAGCCAACAGTGCCCTGAAGCCAGCTTTCCCAGTATTTGCCCCGGTTCTGGAGATCCTAGAGATACCACTAGACTTTAAGGATCGCCTTTCTGACAGTGGATAGATCTTGGTGCCAAAAATAACGGCATTGAGATCTCCAGAACTGGAGCACATACTGGGAAAGCGAACAGTATGTAATACCGCACATCTCTGAGGACATGAAAGGCCTTCTTTAATGAGATGACTGTTCTGAAGAGAACGCTGCTGTTTCCACCCTTTAATAATGGCCACTCTACTTTCTAATGAATCTGCTGACTTCAGCCTCTAACAATGAGATGACTCTGCCCCAGTCTGCACAGCAAAGCTGTAAAAACAATCAACCACCGGCAGCAAGAACATTCACCCTGCTGCATGGGAGCTCCAGTGGTTGGAGTATTTCAGGATTTCTTTAGATATTCATGGACAGGATTTCATCTCCTACTTCTCAAAGTCAGAATGGGAGAATATGTAGGTAGGTGGCCTCCTCTGGCTCCTGAGGAAGGTGTCACTAGGGTGGTCTCATTTAGCAAATTCTTGGCAGCGCCAGACTGCCAGGTGGGCTACACTGTAGAAAGCCATAGCCATATGGGAACAACAGGCCTAAAACCTCTGGCCTCATTCAGTTCCTTCTCTTCCCGTTTTCTTGTCCTTGGGTCTCTACTCCCAGCAATGATGGATCACACGAAATAGCTGAACACGAGCCACACGAGAGACAAATCAAAAGAAATAAGTGAGGAAAGGAAGCAACTCCCCTACGTGACCAGAGACGAGGTCACGAGCCAAAGTCTTCATCCCCCATCATCAAAGCATCACACCCCCGGAATATACGGACATGTGACCACAGATTTCTGGAAGAAGAGGATCCGGTGCAAAATGATGGGCGTGATACACCGTGTGATATAGGGAGAAGAGACCGGGCTGCTGGGGGTGAGAGATGATGAGTGATCCACTGTGTCTGATATACATATAGACCACACTCAGCAGGGGGCGCTACACAGCACTCAGGATGACACGAATGGCTGTAAATACTTTATTATTATTATATCAGATCCTGGAATGACATCACAGACTGAGAACTTTTCATCAATAACAAATAAAAACAAAACCTCAATGTATACATCTTACAAAAATACAACATCTGCAGAATTCAGTGCAACAAATACCCCGGGAGACGTCTCAGCTGCCGCTTTGGCACAGTCAGAGGTCGGTCCAAGACCAGTAGGATGACGGAGGAGCCAGGAGAACACAATAACCATATAGAGAAGCAGCACAATGATACGAGATCATGGAACACGTTAGCAGAAGAGAATAGATTACCTATAGAGGAAGCGGAGTGTGAACACTGCAGGAGCGGTCATAGTGGAAACCATCAGTAATTGGGTGCCCCCCCCCCCCAGTATGACATCGGCCATTGAGTTTCTGGGTCTGCGCACAACAGCTGGTCGAGTTGATAGAGCAGCTCAAAGATTCTGAAGTTTACAGACCTGGATCTCAAATTGGGTCGGGTACAGAAGCTACCTGTACTCTTCCTGGTGCCCCTGATACAGTTACTAGCCACAATCTCCATGGCACCCCCAGGAAAGATACTACCCATAACCCCCGTGTCATTCTGATTCAAGCACCTTTACCCCTTTGAGGTTTCTGAAGCAGATCAGGTAAAACAAGTCTGTGCTGAATGTAGAGGCAGTCCCCTGTACAGCAGAGAAAATGGCCTGTTACATGTAGTCAACTGGTGGTCTCCGGTTAAGGAGACAAGTGGTTGTCAGGTAACTGCCACACCCTCTAAGACACACATTTAATTCCAGATAGAACATATTGCACCCTTATCCAAAGGATGTGGGTAACAGGCGTCCCACTAAGCTCAAGAACCAGGGTGTTCTGCACTCCATTGTTCCAGATTGCCTGGTCATGCATCACGTGCCGTTACATTCATTTGAATGGGGACCACTGGAAATAGCCGAGTAAGCATTTGGCTGGTTGCATCACGTGCCGTTACATTCATTTGAATGGGGGCCACTGAAAATAGCCGAGTAAGCATTTGGCTGGTTGCATCACGTGCCGTTACATTCATTTGAATGGGGACCACTGGAAAACTGAGTAAGCATTTGGCTACCTCCGGCTGACCCTATTCAGTATGACCAAGCACTCTGGTTGGAACCGGGGTGCAAGACATCCCACTAATCACAAGATACCCCTATTGTCCCCTTTTGAATAGGGGTAACTGGAATATTCCTTTAAATGTATCACCAATCACCGGTTTCTTCTGCTGTACTGGAACGCTCGCCATTTTACCACAGTTTAGTGTCTTTGTTGCTCAATTTCAGGTATTGATTAGTTTTTGGTTGTTTTTTTTTTTTTTACAGTTTTATGGCAACGAAATGTAAAAATTCATTTTTTTGATACACAATTTTACAAAACCCGATTGAATATTAAAACACAATATACAGATAGTCAGGAGACAGAGAATCCAAAAGACATGAGATGCTAAACCGGCCCATCATGTGTCTGAACCTGTAAGTCTCAGTCCATCGCCTTCCATAGATTATTGGAATATTCCATTCCCTGAGACAAATTCCGTTCCAATATAAAGTTATAGAATGAGTAGTCACATGACCGACCCTCAATCTGTCATTGGACGAGACATAACCAAACTGTACCGACTCCCCAGAAACACGACTGAGAATTTGCGTTGAAGACAAAAAACAGCAATAAATTAAAATATATTTTTGAATAAAATTTTTTGCAATTTTTTTTTTTTACACAATTTCTTCATCCACAAAATAAATTAAATTTTCATTGGTCGAGGTTTGTGGTTCTACATAAATAAACGCAAAAAACAACACTGGTACAAAAAGACTCCCGGGACCAGGAGAGGGAGGCCCAAGAAATGATCGAAAAGTTACAATCTCCAGTTTGGACAAGACGGTTACGTCACGCCTTCTACTCCAGTCACATTTAAAGCAGCAAAAATTCTGCATAGCCCATACCCATGTAGTGTAGGAGCTTAGGCCATGGTGTGGCCATTAGGATTCATGACTGTCCAAACATGGTGGACGAACTGCTGACAGATTCCAAAAACTTAGCTGGCTAAGAAGTTCTCTCTCTTTGGAGGTGACTGGAGTGGAACGTAAGACCATGAAATGAATACAACACAAAAAAAATATTTCCAAAAATACACAACCATGATAGGGAGATGAGACACGTGTAAAGAGTGGAGAGAGTCTACTGTATCTTGGAGACCCTTAGATGTTCTTCACCACAAGAACTTTTTGGGGGTTAATCTCATGACCAAATCTTGATGGACTCCAGAGTCTCATATGGTTCTCTGGGTCTCGGCCAAGCTCATGATTGATAAATGCCAAGTTTGGGACCATAGCCAGGACAACTTTCAAGGTTGTGGTAGAGATCGATGGCCTTGTATTCAGCCGGTCTTTCAACGGAAACCAGTTCTTGACCAAAGTTCAAGACTGTGCGCAACGTCTGGAGAAATTTCAAGTCAGATTAACTACGGAAGATTGGTGGAGTTCTCGAAATTACCAAGTCTATGGTGAGATCTGAAGATCGGGCCACCAGTGGACTTTGTAGACCACGTGCTGGAGACTCTTGATGGGACCCAGATGACCTGGGCCACCAATATGGCAGCAGAACTAGACAGATTAGCATAAGGTTACACCCATCTAGACCAATCAGGTCTGGGGATCACACCCGATGACTTTTGGCACCAAAGACAAGACCCCTGGAGAGGTCCTCTATCAGAACTCAGTAATGAAGGCCACGGGTGTAGACCATGTTGGCTTAGAAGGTCCTCAAGTATAACCAAGGGAGATGAAAGTCACTCAACTGTAATAGGATGGTGGTATAATAAGGGAATGTTGATAAATAAAGTGAGCCTACGGGAGGTTGGGGAGGGGAGCAATATGGTGGATTGTGCGGCCATCTCCAAGACCCTCATAGGTCCTAGATATATTACTATTATAAATATATACACATCCAGAGCAGCAACGAATGAGACATTATACCGTATATGGCGGCACATAAAGCTACAAGGTCACAATATGGACAGCTCAGTATAGGACATGGACCTTGATCCGGGAGCCCAAAGGCAACTTGCGGCTCTCCAGGTGTGGCAAAACTACAAGTCCCAGCATGCCCCGGCGGTCAGTGGCTATCTTTTGGCAGCTGGGTATGTCTAAGGCAGAATTCCATGACGGAACGGCTGGGCAGCCATCTTTTGCATCTTCCCCTCTTATTAGCACAGGGACGAGGACAGGATTCTAAACTGTACTATGATCATGGCGCCACCCGGAGGCAGAATAACAGTATGACGTCGAGGGATGGTGAAGTCACAGTAGACAGGTCACTAGAGAGAATCCCGAGACCAGCTCAAGACGAAGATTATTAAGTCAGCAGGATCGGTGCGATCACGACGAGATCTATCGATCGAGGGGGGATCAGACGGTATCGGTTTAAAGGGAACACGGCACCAGGATGGACTCCCATAAAATGCAACTGCACCGACTTTTACTGGGGGCGTGGCTTATGCTAATTAGCACCTTAAAGGGATTTTCCAGGCTTTATCAATGAAGACCTATCAATGGAAGATCAGCGGGGGGTCTGACACTCGGGTCCAGGTGTTTGATGTGATCCCATGTGAGGTCACGTGGCCTGATCGCATGGGACTGAGCTGCAATACCAAGCACAGCCACTATACATTGTACGGCGCTGTGCTTGGTTTTTGGTTTAAAGGGTGCGGTGGTCACCTCAATGCTGTGGCCTCTTCCAACATCCGAATGGTGAGTGGATCGCGCGGGTTGGCCCTCCACCGATTTTCAATTGATGACTATCCTAAGTTAAAGGCATCAATTGATAAATCCTGAAAAATCCCTTTAATAAACTCAGTAGACAAATGGAGGGCGCCACCCCTCTGAAGGAGTCACAAGAGTCATCATCATCGGGACTGGTTGACCGGACTAGTTACTAGAGGTGTCAACTAGGACTATCCAAACCAGATAATCCCTTTAAGAGGTTTGTCCTGGTGAAGTGTTCCCTTTAAAGGGCTATTCCCATCTCTGCAAACCATGGCCGTGAAGAAGAAGAAGTCCTAACCACCAGGGATACAGATGACCGGCGCAGCTCTACTCCATTTTGGTCACTCCCATTGACTTCAGCTGGAGTTACAGACACAGGACAGAGTCGTTCCGTTCACCCGTTACCCAAGAATTGGTTGTCCGTGTCGCACTATCCTTGCCATGATTGGCTGAGATGGGAATAACCATTTAAGGTGGAGCTCAGGTTCTTGAGAAGATCCCATGCTCTACTCTGCAGTACAACCCACCAGTAATCCGGACCACCGGCAGCAAGATGAGAAGATGGACATCCGATCCCAGAAGGTCTACATATTACATCATTGTCCCAAAGTCTTGAGGATTGGGGTCGCGAACCATTTAAGGAACCACAAGGAGAACCCATGGAATGGACGGGGTCATATAAAAAACCCACCCGCCTCTACATCCTTCATACTCCGAGGTCCTAGAAGGCCACAGATCATCACCACCACGATCAGGCACGGACCGGCCGGCTCCTCTAAGTTCCCCGACGTCTTGTGTCCGGTCACAGGGAGGTCTCCTGGACGATATACGAATGTCCACCATCAGGACGGGAGAAGCCTGGCGTGGTCTCTTCCATGTCGTCTTTGTCCGCTCCTTTCGCATTTCCGTTCAGGAAACCGTTGCAGGATTTCTCATCGATATCGAGGTTGGTCTTATCCTGAGGAGAAAGGACAACGGGTTTAGGAGGAGCAAGATGAAACGGACAGCAGCTCTGGAGGTGACTGGAGCAGAATTAAGGACACAACCTGGAACAGGGAAGCGAAGAAACATGGCGAGGTAGTATACCTTTAAGAGCCTGGTGGCGTGACGCTCCCCTACCTCAGCAATGTGCGGCACCCCGAACCTCAGCCTCTCCTTGTACCGATCTGGAAGGAAGAAGAGCAGCCTGGGCAGGACAAGGTACACGGTGCGGGGGTTCACGTCCCTCCCCTTCATCGGGCCTGAAATATACGGACACATGTGTGAACGGAGGTGGTTAGGTTGTGATGATAGAAATAGCAGAAAGGGTTAACGCTGACCGGTGAGCAGGCTGACGATGATGCCCACGATGACCACGGTGGCGGAGTTATGGGCGCTGTACCACATGTAGGACAGGGAGTGGAACTTCTTCAGGCCGCTCAGGCTGCAAAGAGAGATCAAAGTCAAGGTCACCTACAACTGCATGTACCAGCATACCTGGAGGGGGCAATGACCACCAGAATTCAGCACCGGCCTCCATGCTTTACACTACAGGTGGCACCAGAAGGCCACAAAATAGATACATCGATTATAGCAACGAGTGGACAGGCCCAAAAATACTCAACCCCCTACACCCACCATACAAGAGGCCGATCCCTGGACATGAGCTCATGACTCCCCCGCTTCTCTCACCTCTTGGTGGCCGCAGCCGACGTCAGCAGCGTGGTCATGACGGTCGTGGTGACGTTCCCCATATCGGGGATGACGGTGGCGTTCAGAGCGGGGGAGGAGGCCGCCATTCTGTCCACAAAGCTGCCAATGCCGATCCAGAAAGCCATGATCAGACCGGCCAGCAGACCGACGACGGCGCCCTGCCGAAACGGGAAGGAGAGGTGCTATGAGCGGTAATATAGCTAGAAGTTATCAGAGATTGTATATAGTCAGCGCGCACTCACTGTGGTTCTCTGTTATCAGCCAAATTGTTTGCTTTTTTGCAAATGCCCCACTTTACATAAATCCCATTTTGCCCCACAATTTATATCTGGCCATGTAATCTATCATCACACACACCTAGAGATCTTAGGACACTACAGACAGACTCACAATGGAATTGGTGAAGGGAAAGAAGAATCCCAGGCAGAAGACTCCGAGCAGGGGTCCTCCGACAATGCCGAAAATACTGAGAGCAGCCTGCGGGGAGGAAAGGACACGTTATACCGGGACAGACAATCCCCTCATGACTGTGGACACCACACCAGCCACATGTACCCTGCCCTAACTGAAATACTCTGTGCTGCTGGGGACCCCTGCTCCCCTCAGACCTCCCCTATAAGATCAGCACACTAATCTGCTGAAATACTCTGTGCTGCTGGAGACCCTGCCCCTCTCAGACCCAATAATCTGCTGAAATACTCTGTGCTGCTGGGGACCCGGCCCCTCTCAGACCTCCCCTATAAGATCAGCACACTAATCAGCTGAAATACTCTGTGCTGCTGAGGACCCTGCTCCTCTCAGACCCACTACTCTGCTGAAATACTCTGTGCTGCTGGGGACCCGGCCCCTCTCAGACCCACTACTCTGCTGAAATACTCTGTGCTGCTGGGGACCCTGCTCCTCTCAGACCTCCCCTATAAGATCAGCACACAAATCTGCTGAAATACTCTGTGCTGCTGGGGACCCTGCCCCTCTCAGACCTCCCCTATAAGATCAGCACACTAATCTGCTGAAATACTCTGTGCTGCTGAGGACCCTGCTCCTCAGACCCACTACTCTGCTGAAATACTCTGTGCTGCTGAGGACCCTGCTCCTCTCAGACCCACTACTCTGCTGAAATACTCTGTGCTGCTGGGGACCCTGCCCCTCTCAGACCCACTACTCTGCTGAAATACTCTGTGCTGCTGGGGACCCTGCCCCTCTCAGACCTCCCCTATAAGATCAGCACACTAATCTGCTGAAATACTCTGTGCTGCTGGAGACCCTGCCCCTCTCAGACCCACTACTCTGCTGAAATACTCTGTGCTGCTGGGGACCCTGCTCCTCTCAGACCCAATAATCTGCTGAAATACTCTGTGCTGCTGAGGACCCTGCTCCTCTCAGACCCACTACTCTGTTGAAATACTCTGTGCTGCTGGGGACCCTGCCCCTCTCAGACCCACTAATCTGCTGAAATACTCTGTGCTGCTGGAGACCCTGCCCCTCTCAGACCTCCCCTATAAGATCAGCACACTAATCTGCTGAAATACTCTGTGCTGCTGAGGACCCTGCTCCTCTCAGACCTCCCCTATAAGATCAGCACACTAATCTGCTGAAATACTCTGTGCTGCTGGGGACCCTGCTCCTCTCAGACCCACTACTCTGCTGAAATACTCTGTGCTGCTGGGGACCCTGCTCCTCTCAGACCTCCCCTATAAGATCAGCACACTAATCTGCTGAAATACTCTGTGCTGCTGAGGACCCTGCTCCTCTCAGACCCAATAATCTGCTGAAATACTCTGTGCTGCTGGGGACCCGGCCCCTCTCAGACCCACTAATCTGCTGAAATACTCTGTGCTGCTGGAGGACCCAGAAGGATGTGACACTTACCTGCAGCACGGAGCCCATCAGAGAGGAGAGATAGGCCATTCCCAGGCACAGGAGTCCGTACATCAGGGCTGAAAGGAGACAGAGCGTTAGATCCAGAAGGGGGCGCCCTTAGCGAAATGGGCACAGGATGAATAAGGTGATGGCCCGCGCTGCATAGGCAGAGGGGGAGGGGGCTACAGGAGCACAACGCCACCGCAACAGTTCAGCCCTCCATCCATTCTGTATGCTGGTTATATCAGCTCCTGGGAAAGCTGGGTGGCTCTCCTATTGGGATAATGGCTCAGATTTCTCGCTCTAGCACCAAGTCATTAGGCAGAATTGTCATTCAGGATTCTAGAAAAGCTGGATACTCCTGAGGGCTGAAGTGTTCGCACAAGGGACACGGCTATGGTGCAAATGCTGACGAAATGGTGCAAACGTAACAGGTGACATCATGCGCCACTTGGAGCTTTCATACCCAGAATCCAATGGGGCGTCAGTCAGGATACCTCAAACTGTGTGTGGTGGATATGTCCGCGGTAGGCGGCGACCTGCGCAGGACATGAGCGTTTACCACACAGTTGTAAAGTATGCACTGTACGTTACATCACGTGGGATGGCCGGGGGGGGGGGGGGGGGTGCGGAGAGTAACGCAACGGACATATATGGAGGAGATGGAGCAAACAATGCAAGAAAAATCATCATCAGAGATATGGGAGAGACTGCCCGAAACACAGGGGGTAAGGAGTATCTGTGTAGTATATAATGAAACAGCACCACCTAGGGGACAAGAGGTGTACTGCAATGGGTTAATTAAAGGGAGTGTCACCACAACCAGCATATCACTCCAGATAGATAGCTTAGGGTCACCTGAATCAGACGCCACTTTCCCCTTGTAAATCGGAGTCTCCGTTGCGGAGATATTGCCATTTTTGTCAATATGCAAATGAGCTCTGGAGCAATGGCCGCCCCCGTGTTCTGGACAAAAACAGGGATATCTCAGCAACGGAGGTGCCGATTTACAAAGGGAAACCACCGAATGATACAGCTGACCCTAACCTATCTATCTGCAGTGCTGAGAAAATATGCTGGGGGGGTCTGGTGACACTCCCTTTAAGGGGGTCGGAGAGCCTTAAACAAAGTGTAAAAGGGTTGAACCTCCACTACTCCCCAAAATAGTGTCGTCTTATTACTTATTATCATTGGCTAGCTTCCCTTTGAAGAGTCAGTGGCCATGATATACCCAATTATTGAAAATCCTACGCAAGACCCCCCCAGCCCCAGATAAGGACACCTTCACCACTGACCTGGCCGCCATCACACCATCCATACTCACCCAGGCACTTGGAGAGCAGCGTTGCTCGTGACTCGGTCAGGCTGGGGTAGTGCGGCTTTATCAGATCCTCCATTGTAACCGTAGCCAGAGAGTTGAAGGCGGAGGAGATGGTGCTGAGGACGGGAGCGGAAAGTAGACGGTTATGGTAGTGACCCTGGGATATGCCATACCACAGGTGGCGCTGCAGTCCTATGTAACACACATTTATGCTCACCTGAGGGCGCCGCTGAACAGACAGGCCACAAACAGGCCAGGCAGCCCGGGGAAGTCCTGCAGGATGTCCATGACAAAGTACAGCACCATCTACAACCGAATCAGAGATCAGTCAGCAAGTGATCGCCACAACAGGAAACCACAATAAGACTCCGCCCCTTACCCTGAGCATTAGCAAAGAAGTCTCCGCCCACCACTGTGACCAACCACTTAGGTAACCACCCCCATAACATCGTCTCCACCTCCCTCAATGGCTCAGTATGTCTGCTTGTCATCAGTGAATGGAAACATGGTTTGACCTTGTCCTCACAGAGTAACAAACCCTGCACCCACGTCAGCAAAGCCATGTTCAGACTAGTGTTCGACATGGATGTAAGCAACAAAGACTTCTATTCACTCAAAGCAAGCCTGAATCAGAAAATCCTCATATTTATGCAAAAGTATATAAACCAGAAGTCTCTATACCGAATGGAAACCGTCAGCAGGTAGGAGCGGACAGATTCAAGTATGGGCTCGGTAGTAGGTATACAGCACGGACACCGAACTACTACAGGGGGTGCAGCCAGGACAAGGCACGGGACAGAGAGCACTGAGGGGTGCGGGGGCTTACCTGGTCTGGGACCTCAACCATTTCTGGGATAGGATTTTTCTGGTAATAGGCAAACATCACCAGGCCGGTGACACAACCCAACGCCAGGACCAGCTGCTGGCAGGGAAAGACGGCGTAACACGACCTGCGGGAGAAATCCAGGAAATCATGGAAAGGGAAGTGTTAGAAGAAGTGCAGCTCTGGAGTATAATACAGGATAAGTAATGTAATGTATGTACACAGTGACTGTACCAGCAGAATAGTGAGCGCAGCTCTGGAGTATAATACAGGATAAGTAATGTAATGTATGTACACAGTGACTGTACCAGCAGAATAGTGAGCGCAGCTCTGGAGTATAATACAGGATAAGTAATGTAATGTACGTACACAGTGACTGCACCAGCAGAATAGTGAGCGCAGCTCTGGAGTATAATACAGGATAAGTAATGTAATGTATGTACACAGTGATTGTACCAGCAGAATAGTGAGCGCAGCTCTGGAGTATAATACAGGATAAGTAATGTAATGTACGTACACAGTGACTGCACCAGCAGAATAGTGAGCGCAGCTCTGGAGTATAATACAGGATAAGTAATGTAATGTATGTACACAGTGATTGTACCAGCAGAATAGTGAGCGCAGCTCTGGAGTATAATACAGGATAAGTAATGTAATGTACGTACACAGTGACTGCACCAGCAGAATAGTGAGCGCAGCTCTGGAGTATAATACAGGATAAGTAATGTAATGTACGTACACAGTGACTGCACCAGCAGAATAGTGAGCGCAGCTCTGGAGTATAATACAGGATAAGTAATGTAATGTATGTACACAGTGACTGCACCAGCAGAATAGTGAGCGCAGCTCTGGAGTATAATACAGGATAAGTAATGTAATGTATGTACACAGTGACTGTACCAGCAGAATAGTGAGCGCAGCTCTGGAGTATAATACAGGATAAGTAATGTAATGTATGTACAGTGATCTATGTATACATTGCAGGTTACATTACCAAATACTTACAAGATGGCTTCCCTCTCTGTACGGGAGCTGAGATATCTCTGCACTTGCGCCTGGTTCACCCCATACAAAGACAACATTAGGAAGATGCCTCCGATGCCCAGAGACCATATAGAATGGCGGGTAAATGGGTCTGGGTTAAAGCTGAAACAAGAAGGTACAGCCAGTAAGGATGGGCTAGGATGGCGTTCTCTGACCTGTAGGTGATGGATCTGCTGATAATACATCTCCATGTTGTCAGACTGAGTTATTTCGGGTTGAACCTTCTTATTCTATTACATATTGACATCTCTGAGGTCATCTTGTTTCTTAAAGGGGATGTCCATTTTCAGACATTGCCCCTGGTGCATTTCTTCAGCTTGGGGTCCAGATCTGAGTCCTGTTCTGACTCCAGCCTGCAGGGGGCACTATTCTATTGCAATGTATGACCTCTCTAGAAGTGTCAATATACCAAGCAGTATATGGATGAGAAGGTCTCTCCTCCTGGATGTGTCACCCCTTGGCCTACCCCAAAGTCTCGTTACAATGTGCCAGGGCAGAATGCGCCACTTACTTTATCCCGGAGATCTTATTATGCTCCATGGAGATGTTCCACACGTCCTGGATACTGCCCACCTTCGCCGTACCGACAATGATGACCGCCAGCTGCCCAGCAAACATCACCAGGGTCTGGATGACGTCTGTCCAGATAACGGCCTTCAGCCCACCCTGTATGGAGAGGAGGGGGCAGTGATCAGCAGCGGCCCACAGGGGGCGCTAAGCAGTGCAGAGGACAGGGGGGAGGTAATAAACCTTACCAGTGTGGTGTATAATGTGCAGACCAGTCCCATAGTCAGTACCACCCCCCAGAGGCTGATTCCAGTTACTGCAAAGACAAAAGCAGTACATGAAAATTAAAACAAAAAATTAAAATTTACCCCATTTCGTCTAATTTTTCTTTAATGTAAAGAAACGCCTGCAACGTGCAAGTAGTTCAAAGTCATCTTCATCATGTCCCTCTGGCTGCAGCAGGAGCCTCCCCCCACAGATCATTAAGCCCCGCCCCTTATACAAGTCTCAGCTCTTCTGCAGCTGAAATCAGTAGGAATTAACCTCTATGTTCCTGGAACGCTGACAATCGACAAACCGCAGGGCGCCGTTACGGTTTTCAGTCATTTATAGGGTTAGACGTTTCTGACTTACCTGCATTGAAGGCCAGGGCCGGAGCGTATAGGACCACCCCCATATAGATAACCTGCAGGTCATAGAGAAGGTCATGTCAGATGGTCAGGACTGTGCGGACTAGCAAAGCTCTGCGTACTACATCATCATCATCATCGTGGACTTGCAAATAGATCATAGATCTTCAGTATGAGATTTGTTGGGGTCCAATACCCAGGAACCCCAGATTAGCTGTATGAAGACGCTATGCAGCCTATGTGCACTGTGACCTGTTCCCTGTGCTGATGACGTCATGTTCAGAGGAGCTCAGTCTCATTCAAGTGAATGGGGCTGAGCTGTAATACCAAGCACAGCCACTACGACAGGTACGGCGCTGTGCTCGGTATTCAGTAAAGAGGCTGCGGCGCTCACATGAACGCTGCGCCCGCTTCAGCCAGCTGATCCTTGTTGGACCCCCACTGATCACAAATAGATAGATCTTAAGGCTGCAAGTCAGGGAAAACCCCTTTAAGGCTGAGGCCGCACATTACAGAACAGCGAAGTAATTCTTCATACAAGGCTGTAGGCGTACAAATCTCCCAGACAGACTGAACAGAATAGAGAACAGGAAGTGTTGTCATGGGCTCGTCATGGCCTGGAGATTGGGCAACTATGGTAAGATATTAAAGCGGTTTTCTGGGATCTGGGTCTCTGTCCTTAAGATAGGATGTCAGTATGGGGGGTGGAAATGGACCACTGGGTTGGTTGTAGAGGCCGCTGCATTTGGGGGAGCGATGCGGCCTCTTCATTGAATACCAAGCACAGCGCCCCGTAGTGACTGTGGTTGGTACTGCAGCTCAGTTCTATTCAATTGAATGGGACTGAGCTCCTTCTGTACCATGTGACACCATAGATTTGTCACAGTTGTATCAGTTTTTCCTCATAGGACCCCACACTAAGGACAATCCCCGTCCCCATCTGTACATTGTATTGGGTGAAGCTGCAAACACCCCGGCAATGGAGGACGGGACTCACCATCTGGAATATGAAGGTGACGGTGCCGCAGATTCGCACAGTTTTACCGAACCGCAACTCCAAGTACTGCAAGAGAGAACAGAGAGGATAAAACCGACGTCCATGTGCAGTGATCACCAGGGGGGGCAGCAGAGAGCAACTTATAGACCATATTCCCTAGTCGGGTGTTGTATCCGGCAGCAGCGCCATCTTGTGTGCACTTGTCCCAACCGTCTGGGGTTATAGACATCGTAACATCTCACATGAGAGCCGCAACAGTAACAACTGGCGGTACTATAATCCGGGACCCCTGTAGGAGCCGAGCTATTACCAGAACTTACACTGGTGTTGGCCTATCCATTGAAGGACCAGAACAACAGACAGGCAGATTACAGTATACACAGAGCTCGGCGGACCCCAATGACTACTGACTCCCTAATTGCCAACCCTAAGAAGCAGCAGAACCAAAGTTCCTGAAGACGACTCGCTCAGTCCTCGTCTTACCTCGTAGGTGCTGGTGAGCCGCAACCGGTAGAAGACGGGTATGAAGATGTACGCCGGGATGAGCAGCCCGAGGATGTAGGAGCAGCCGAGGAACCAGTACTCCGTGCCAAACCGATAGATCTCCGAAGGGACCCCCAGAATGGCCACCGCAGACTGGAAGGTGGCCAGGAGGGACAGCGCCACCGGAAAGAACCCCATGCTGCGATTGGCCAGGAGGAACTCCTGCGTGGTGCGCTGCTTCCCCCCGCTCAGCGCATAATACAATCCGATGGCCGAGGACAGGACCAGCAGCAGCGCGAAGATGACGTAATCCACCGTGGTGAACATCATGGTTGCCGGATGGCGCGGCACTGCCAACAGATCAGATACTATCGCACTCCGACCGTCTCCCCGGACACGTCATGGTGAAGGATCCCGCCCGCGCTCCATGAGTGTGAGGGACGTCTGAATCCTAAGAGCTGGATCTAAGCCTGTAAAAACAAAAAGTCAGGATTTAACCAGCGGCCGGCCATAAACGGTTAATGCTTTACTGTGCGGAGGAGCGCGGCCCGGGCTGAAGTCCACCATGAATGAGGAGCAAGTGAAAGACTTACTGCAGTCCCAAAATGTCCTCTTATAGATCACACCTTGTGCTACCTGCCCCCTACATCGCTGTACGCCCTCCACCCCCTCTATAGTTCTCTTTTTGTGCTACTTCTTATTCATAGACTTCTCTAAAAATACCATCTCTTCCACCGTCTAGTGTCCTCAGGTTTCAATTCTCCTAGCGCTCTCCTCTTGTGTTGCCCCTTCCCCCTAGATTGTTCTACCACCTCCACCCCCTCTACAGCCCTCCTTTTGTGCTACTCCTTATTCGTAGACTTCTCTACCAATTCCACCATCTACTGTCCTCGGGTTCCAATTCTCCTAGCGCTACCCCTGTCCCCTAGATTGCGCTACCACCTCCACCCCTTCTATAGTCCTCCTCTTGTGCTACCACTTATTCATAGACTTCTCTACCAATTCCACCATCTAGTGTCCTCGGGTTCCAATTCTCCTACAGATCTCCTCTTGTGCTACCCCTGTCCCCTAGATTGCTCTACCACCTCCACCCCCTCTACAGTCCTCCTCTTGTGCTACCCCTGTCCCCTAGATTGCTCTACCACCTCCACCGCTTCTATAGTCCTCCTCTTGTGCTACCCCTGTCCCCTAGATCGCTCTACTCCCTCCACCCCCTCTATAGTCCTCTTTTTGTGCTACCACTTATTCGTAGACTTCTCTAACAATTCTTCCACTGTCTAGTGTCCTTGGGTTCCAATTCTCTTACAGCTCTCCTCTTGTGCTACCCCTGTCCCCTCGATTGCTCTACCACCTCCACCCCCTCTACAATCCTCCTTTTGTGCTACCCCTTATTCGTAGACTTCTCTAACAATTCCATCTCTTCCACCGTCTAGTGTCCTTGGGTTCCAATTCTCCTCTTGTGCTGCCCCTTCCCCCTCGATTGTTCTACCACCTCCACACATAAGCAATGTCACGACACTAGATGAGGGACATACAACATGATACTATCAACTGTATCTGAACAGACGGGTGGATGCAGCCAAATTTATGTCCCACCCTGTGATGACACGACTATCTGCAAGCCACCCCTGACGGCCACATAAATGGAGTTGGAGTCGTGTCCCAGGTTGGATACAATAAGCTGTATGTGACTATACCTCAATGTGATCATCAGTCCTATGGAGGTTCTGGCATGGGCTCCTGGCTTTAGAGGGGGGGGGGGGGGGTCTCCTCCAGCCTTTATACACTGGGCGCCCCCTCCCCCTCTCACACAGAGATTGTAGTTAATCATTGGGAATCCCATCATCTCAGGACTGTGGGAAGTCACCAGCTGCCAGGGCGCCGCTTATCAGATCCCAATGTGGAGACGACCATAGGACAATAACACCCGCAGTCTATCTTATCTGCACAATGGTGAATGAATACAATCTACTGCTCCCTGTTATCTGCCACAGTCATCCTGAGAAAGCTGGGTCATGACCACTACGACCACCATCACACAGCACTACCGAGCATGCAGAGATCAGTGGATGCCCCAAACCTGGCACTGCTTATCTCTGGGGGTAAAATTAGGAGCAGACCCCCCCCCCCCCCCCCCCGACTGTGGAGACCGCTCTATAGGAGGTGGCACTAAAGCCAGCGCGCTAGCCAGTCCTGTGCTGTGGCCTGATGGGGGCGCTCACAGCCCAGACTCAATTGAGACCAGGAATTCTATGAAGCGTCAATAAGAACCGAGAAGTCGATAATCCCTGGAAACCGACTCCTAATCTCCTATAATCAGGATTAGAGCCGAAATCCACACTCTCTAATAGTCTGCAGAGCAAGCCAAGCACAACACAGAGGGTAATAGTCTGCAGACAGTGGTCAGATCCCACCAACCCAAAGGAAAGCTGGGTGACAACCCTTGTAGGAATGGTTCGAGCATCCCCAATGGTTGTCACTGAGGTTTCATCGCAACAGTTTTATGTAACGGGACAAAAGATACAAATTAACTACTTAAAGGGCCCCAATGCTAAAGCAGGGCTGGTATCCAATGGTGGACATGCCCTTGAACCTGCCCAGCAGACTCAACCCCTGTGACCCCCAACTTAGATTGGAAACGCTCCCCTGATATAACTCCCCTGACGTGTTCATTAGAAAAAAAAGGTAGTTTAATGGTAGAATCCCTTTAAGCTGAATTGGAGGTCCCTTTAAATCTGGTTAATTTGTATCTTTTTGTTACAATTTCATTGCTAGGAAACCCGAGTGACAACTATTCCGACCGCAGTTAACAGCTTCTGCAAGGGGTTGTCACACGGCTTTCCAGAGAAGCCAGAAGAGGCGGAGTTGCTGCAGAAGAAGGAGGCGGCGCAGGAAAGAGCCCTCGGGCAGCAATGGGGATGCGCGCATCGGCCTTTCAGTGCTAGGGCCCGCCCTCATTGCTGCGTAGAGCTCATTTGCATACCGGCTAAAACCGATATTTCTACGGAACGGCGCGGCGGAGACCACGTCTAAAGGTAGGAGACGAATAGCCTTTCTTAAGTCTATTCCGACATGGTAATTAGAAAAAAAGGTAGTTTAATGGTAGAATCCCTTTAATTAGGGCTTATGCCAAATGTTGGACATGCCCTTTGACCTACGCTATATATGGCTGTCATATAAAGAGGTCACTGGAAAGACTACCCTGATCACGTGACCTGTGCACGCCATGTTGAATGTGGGTCACAGGTGACGCCGACATACCTGGTACCCAAGACCTGAACCCGGCCAACCCACACCCAGTATCATTAACTCCGGAGAGCCAAGGGTCGAGCGCGCCCCGCGGTCACTCATTAACGGCGATCGTTATATGGGAGTCAATGTATAGCTAGTGTCATACCCATCCTGTACTCATTAACAAGGGGGCGCAATCTTATGGGGCACAGTCTGGAGATATCAGCCCCTGCAGTGCACACACAGATGCAGACACCCAGCTGTTTACAGACCCCGAGTGCAGCCCCAGCTGACGCCATTGTTTGTGGTACGCAGCGGCAGAGGATGAGGCTCCGAAAATAGAGCGGCTTCTATCTACAGCGTCGTGCGTCACGGGCGGCAATTATAGCGACAGCGCGAATACAGTCATGTGTGACAGAGACACCCAGCAATGGAGCAGCGAGGGAAACACGCTGGAAGTAATAATCATTGCTGCAGTAGTCAGATATAGCAGCGCCATTATGTACAGGACGAAGGGGAAAAAAAACGTATGGTCTGCCCATTATGGACCCTGAATGGTGTGCTATTCCGTTTTTCTAACTCCTGCCTTGCATTCACAGTGCCAGTCCTCACTGTAATCCTGTCATTCTGTTCTTATATTGAATGTTCAGTCATTTGTCAGTATAGTACTGCAAGAATAGAATGCCATGATTACGGTGGAGACTGACACGGTGGATACAAGGATCCCAACATGATCAGCGTGTACATGGCATAACCCCTTTAAATTTTAACCCTTTCCTTGCTTTTATCCCCATCAAAAGCTGTGACTTTTTGTATTCGCCCCAGCAATGAAGCTGCGAGGACTAGTTTTTGTGGGATGGGTTGAGGTTTTCACTGGTACCATTTTGGGGCACAGAACATTATTGGATTACCTTTTATTTGGCATTTTCTGATATCCGTCTATTGCAAAGACGGACCTGGAGACCCCCCTTAGGCTCCGCGCATGCCATAAGAACAGGGATGACCACATAGATGCCGCGCTCGCTAATAATCACGGCTTCTAAGGGGTTAACCGAGCAGGATCGACACCAGTGGTCACCCCACTAATAGCTGCTGCAGGGGGTTGTATGAAGGGGGTATTCTGTCCCCATTTTCCTACGGATGACCAATCCAAGTGATCTGTTTGGGTCCGACGCCATGCCTTCCCTTCACTCCCAGGGGCATGTACAACTATACGACCTATAGGAGGGGCGCTGCAGTACACCAGAACCACCACTAGGCACTGGACGGAGCTGCTGCGCCACTACTATCACGTGTATAGGACGGCTGCACAAACTGCACCCCGAGGACGCTACAACAGCTGATCTGTGCGGGGACTGGGCGTCACAGATCACTTACCGATGGATTTGGGAAAGGGAAACCTCTTGATGGCAGTGACGTGTGTCTATATACACCCCGAGGATATTATATACAGGTTTCTAGGATACTATATTAGACCTTCTTGGTGTGGGTGTATATTATACATCTATATATAGGCACATACTGTACGTCCACACCCTGTTTATACGCCCTGCAGGAGCCCGCCACCGCACATGCCCTATAACTCTTATGCTACACTTCTTCTCCAGTTTCCATGTTAGTGAATAAGTCTAAGTTCGCACTTGCGTCGGTAGGTCTTTTGGTCTGGCCCCCGATTGACCGCAGTTACACGAAGAGAGCGGCGCCCCCCGATGACTACAATGGTGTCTGTCAGCTGCGGAGTGGTTACAATTGTTCATAGATTGCAAGCTCTTATGAGCAGGGTCCTCAGTCCCATCGTGTGACGCTGCTGCGGATACATTAAGCTCACAGAGCATTGTCTAGACTGGATACAATTGTAGCAAACCCTCAGTAAGGCCCAGTTTACATTCGGGAAGTCCGCTTGGGGACCCCCCCCTGAACGGACACCTATACGCATTAAAAAGCGTTTACCTAAGAAACCACGTGGACCCCATAGGCGATAATGAAGTCCGCACGAAGCATGCAGAGAGAAACCCGAACGCAGATGTGATCGGTCACGGCCTGCCCTGAGGTCGAATCACCCGGGATCTGCAATGAGGTCACCAGGCCATTAGACTTGTGGTCAGGTTGTAAGACTAGTGTGAACTTGGCCTTACACCGGAGGTCACACAACAAAGGCTGCTCTTACCGTCACTGTCCTCCCGTCATCCCTGCAGGAATCCCAGATCTGCGGCGAGACGACCGACTCCGAGAGAAACGTACAAGACCTGGAGGAGAAGAGGGAAGAAAATGAGGGAGACGTCATACAGGGTTACATAGGACTGCATATTAGACACTGCCTTAGCCAGGACTGCATATTAGACACAGCTGCACAACAGTTACACAACCTTACATAGGACTGCACATTAGACACTGCCTTACCCAGGGCTGCACACCAGTCACACACCCTTACATAGGACTGCATATTAGATACTGCCTTACCCAGGACTGCACACCAGTCACACAGTCTTACATAGGACTGCGCATTAGGCATATAGTGTTACATAGGACTGCATATTAGACACTGCCTTACCCAGGGCTGCACACCAGTCACACAGTCTTACATAGGACTGCGCATTAGGCATATAGTGTTACATAGGACTGCATATTAGACACTGCCTTACCCAGGACTGCATATTAGATACAGCTGCACACCAGTCACACACTCTTACATAGGACTGCACATTAGGCATGTAGTGTTACGTAGGACTCCACATTAGACACTGCCTTACCCAGGACTGCACACCAGTCACACAGCTTTACATAGGACTGCATATTAGACACTGCCTTACACAGAGCTGCACACCAGTCACACAGCCTTAGCCAGGACTGCACGCTAGGCATATAGTGTTACATAGGACTGCATATTAGACACAACTGCACACCAGTTACACAGCCTTACATAGGACTGCACATTAGGCATGTAGTGTTACATAGGACTGCATATTAGACACTGCCTTACCCAGGGCTGCACACCAGACATAGCCTTACATAGGACTGCAGTAGTTCTAAAGGTCTGCGGTGTCACTTTTCCTCCAGCGCCTGATGATCAGTGTCAGGGTAAAGGTCCGGGGGCGGTGACTCTACTTATTGGCTCTTGGCCTTGTTCACACGCAGCATTATTAGGCAGGGAAGTGACCGGTGGTAATCCTTGGTGTGCGCAGATTTACCCAACACTGAGACTGGTGACTTAGGGGTTAATGAGGTTCCCATGACCCCCTCCCCCGGTCACCCCCCTCAGGTCCTTGCTCCCCCCTCTTCTCCCTCATTCCTGTCATATTTTTTTGTAAAATCCAATTAATTAGTCATTATCAGTAATCCGCAGCTCGGGGCGTCATGTGATGGCGCCGCTCTAAGGTCAGGCCTGGTTTAACTCTTTACATGCTCTTTCCTCCCTCCACAGAGATCAGTCGCAGTCAGAGCTGCAGTTTTGTCACAGTCGCAGCCTTGAGTTTCTAGAACTGGTTCAGCTATTTATATTTTTGGGGACCGAGATTATTTGTGCCCCCCTTTTACCCCATCATGGCTTCTGACAACCGAGCACCTGACCCACCGGATCGCAGCCGCCATAAGCCAGAGGGCAGACATTATAAGGTTAATCCATACGGCGCCACCTAGAGTCCAGAACAGCATAAAGAACATGGTCCCTAGGTAGCGCTGTAGTGATCAGATCTGTAATCTTCATTAGTGTCTGACCGACCATGACATTGGGGGTTCCGAGTACCCCCGCAGATCAGCCTGCCATGGCGGACACCCCCCACCCCCACCATCCCTCAGGACCCTTGGTCTCCCGGACCCCATTCTCATCACAACGATAAGACATTATAGCGCCGTACATCATTTCAGATCCAATTCATACAGGAAATTTTTTTTCGTGCAGTTTTTAGTCAATTCTCCGTACAATAACTCGTCAGATATTACGCCATAGTTCACACCACGTGGCAGCTTGAATGATTGGAATGGAGATAAATAATGCGAGGACCGGAGCCAGACTGATAACAGACAAGTGTGAACAGGACCTTACAGAATAACCCCGTCTGCCCTTGTTCACACACACATCGCTGCCATGTGACAGCTGCACTTGTTACATTGTGTCCGGAGAGAAGATACAATGTCACACATAGAAATATCACCAGGAGAACTACAAGTCCCAGCATGCCTCGCTCTACAGCCCGGCAAGTCGCGGGTTAATCACGAACATCTGACACCATCGCACCATGTGCACACAGCGGCGTTTCCATGACTGCACCGCAGAGTCGCCACATAGCGGCAGCAGAGGATGCTGGGACTTGTAGTGCGCTGTACACACCTCTTACCCGGCCTCCGAACCGCGACCGCACCGACAAACCGCCAGACACAAGGACAAGCCGCTTCCTCACGTCACCGGCCATGAGCCTGGAGCCACGGGAGGGGCGGGGACATGTCACCGTGCCAGCCAATCAGCGAGCGCCGACCACTACACCCGCCCTCAATTGATAATAGCGCGTGGAAGAGGAAGGCGCACGCGCAAACGTGACACTATGAGGTCAGGCGCTTCAGCCAATCAGTGAGCTAAAGCTTTGAACAGGCTAGGTCACGGACTAAGCAGCGGGGCGCAGGCGCACTAGGCACGTGAGGATAAAAGGCGCCATCTTTATTATGGGGTTGTAATGAAGATGAAATTGAGAAATATACAGTAATGGCTGCCAGGAGCCCAAATATAATGTGTGATACTGTCTACTGAGCTGTGTATCTAATCCTATCCTGTGTGATACTGTATACTGAGCTGTGTATCTAATCCTATCCTGTGTGATACTGTATACTGAGCTGTATCTAATCCTATCCTGTGTGATACTGTATACTGAGCTGTGTATCTAATCCTATCCTGTGTGATACTGTCTACTGAGCTGTGTATCTAATCCTATCCTGTGTGATACTGTATACTGAGCTGTATCTAATCCTATCCTGTGTGATACTGTATACTGAGCTGTGTATCTAATCCTATCCTGTGTGATACTGTATACTGAGCTGTGTATCTAATCCTATCCTGTGTGATACTGTATACTGAGCTGTGTATCTAATCCTATCCTGTGTGATACTGTATACTGAGCTGTGTATCTAATCCTATCCTGTGTGATACAGTATACTGAGCTGTGTATCTAATCCTATCCTGTGTGATACTGTATACTGAGCTGTGTATCTAATCTTATCCTGTGTGATACTGTCTGAGCTGTGTATCTAATCCTATCCTGTGTGATACTGTATACTGACCTGTGTATCTAATCCTATCCTGTGTGATACTGTATACTGAGCTGTGTATCTAATCTTATCCTGTGTGATACTGTCTGAGCTGTGTATCTAATCCTATCCTGTGTGATACTGTATACTGAGCTGTGTATCTAATCCTATCCTGTGTGATGCTGTATACTGAGCTGTGTATCTAATCCTATCCTGTGTGATACTGTCTGCTGAGATGTGTATCTAATCCTATCCTGTGTGATACTGTATACTGAGCTGTGTATCTAATCCTGTCCTGTGTGATACTGTATACTGAGCTGTGTATCTAATCCTATCCTGTGATACTGTATACTGAGCTGTGTATCTAATCCTATCCTGTGTGATACTGTATACTGAGCTGTGTATCTAATCCTATCCTGTGATACTGTATACTGAGCTGTGTATCTAATCCTGTCCTGTGTGATACTGTATACTGAGCTGTGTATCTAATCCTGTCCTGTGTGATACTGTATACTGAGCTGTGTATCTAATCCTATCCTGTGTGATACTGTATACTGAGCTGTGTATCTAATCCTATCCTGTGTGATACTGTATAGTGAGTTGTGTATCTAATCCTATCCTGTGTGATACTGTATACTGAACTGGGTATCTAATCCTATCCTGTGTGATACTGTATACTGAGCTGTGTATCTAATCTTACCCTGTGTGATACTGTATACTGAGCTGTATCTAATCCTATCCTGTGTGATACTGTATACTGAGCTGTGTATCTAATCCTATCCTGTGTGATACTGTATACTGAGCTGTGTATCTAATCCTATCCTGTGTGATACTGTCTGCTGAGCTGTGTATCTAATCCTATCCTGTGTGATACTGTATACTGAGCTGTATCTAATCCTATCCTGTGCGATACTGTATACTGAGCTGTATCTAATCCTATCCTGTGTGATACTGTATACTGAGCTGTATCTAATCCTATCCTGTGTGATACTGTATACTGAGCTGTGTATCTAATCCTATCCTGTGTGATACTGTATACTGAGCTGTGTATCTAATCCTATCCTGTGTGATACTGTATACTGAGCTGTATCTAATCCTATCCTGTGTGATACTGTATACTGAGCTGTGTATCTAATCCTATCCTGTGTGATACTGTATACTGAGCTGTGTATCTAATCCTATCCTGTGTGATGCTGTATACTGAGCTGTGTATCTAATCCTATCCTGTGTGATACTGTATAGTGAGCTGTGTATCTAATCCTATCCTGTGTGATACTGTATAGTGAGCTGTGTATCTAATCCTATCCTGTGTGATACTGTATACTGAGCTGTGTATCTAATCCTATCCTGTGTGATACTGTATACTGAGCTGTGTATCTAATCCTATCCTGTGTGATACTGTATACTGAGCTGTGTATCTAATCCTATCCTGTGTGATACTGTATACTGAGCTGTGTATCTAATCCTATCATGATTGCTACGCCTTGGTGTATACTATGTTTGCGTTGGATGAGTCTATGCTGTATCACACACGCTCCTTCTTTCTGAGTGGTGTATCTAATCCTACTAATATTATAAGTGTGAAAGTTTGTGTGTTTGGATGTTTGTGAGTTTGGATGTTTGTTCCTCAATCACGCTAAAACGCCTGGACGGATTTGCGTGCAATTTTCCACAAACATAGTTTTCCCTTAGGATTGAGTCACAGGCTACTTTTGGTGCCACTAAACAACATGGCTTCCTAGAAGGAGACTCACAAAAGCAGGACTCCTAGCCCCAGCTATAGACTCACACACACTGCCTGGCATTTCCTGCCTCAACCTGCCTGCACACTCCTTACTGTCACCTCACAGGGAGCCCTCACTCTACTCACTCACATTTACATATAGCTTTCCATTATATAACACATCACATTGTCTGTATCACTACATACACAATATAACACACATTGTCTGTATCACTACATACACAATATAACACATCACATTGTCTGTATCACTACATACACAATACAACACATCACATTGTCTGTATCACTCCATACACAATACATCACATCACATTGTCTGTATTACTACATACACAATATAACACATCACATTGTCTGTATCACTACATACACAATACAACACATCACATTGTCTGTATCACTCCATACACAATACAACACATCACATTGTCTGTACCACGACATACACAACACATCACATTGACTGTATCACTAAATACACAATACAACACATCACTGTCTGTATCACTAAATACACAATACAACACATCACATTGTCTGTATCACTACATACACAATACAACACATCACATTGTCTGTATCACTACATACACAATACAACACATCACATTGTCTGTATCACTACATACACAATACAACACATCACATCACATTGTCTGTATCACTACATACACAATACAACACATCACATCACATTGTCTGTATCACTAAATACACAATACAACACATCACATTGTCTGTACCATGACATACACAACACATCACATTGTCTGTATCACTACATACACAATACAACACATCACATTGTCTGTATCACTACATACACAACACATCACATCACATTGTCTGTATCACTAAATACACAATACAACACATCACATTGTCTGTATCACTACATACACAATACAACACATCACATTGTCTGTATCACTACATACGCAATACAACACATCACATTGTCTGTATCACTACATACGCAATACAACACATCACATTGTCTGTATCACTACATACGCAATACAACACATCACATTGTCTGTATCACTACATACACAATACAACACATCACATTGTCTGTATCACTACATACACAATACAACACATCACATTGTCTGTATCACTACATACACAACACATCACATCACATTGTCTGTATCACTACATACACAATACAACACATCACATTGTCTGTATCACTACATACACAATACAACACATCACATTGTCTGTATCACTACATACACAATACAACACATCACATTGTCTGTATCACTACATACACAATATAACACATCACATTGTCTGTATCACTACATACACAATATAACACATCACATTGCCTGTATTACTACATACACAATATAACACATCACATTGTCTGTATCACTACATACACAATACAACACATCACATTGTCTGTATCACGACATACACAATACAACACATCACATTTGCTAGCCCACCAAACTTTTTAAAGCACTTTTACAGTTTCACACATCTGTGTCCGCCCAATTCTCAAATCACCGGAGACGAAGTCGCGGGTAAAAGCTAGTCTTATCATATGTGATAAGTCCCATATAAATAAAGTATGGAGTACAATCTGAGCTCTGCTGCCATCTACTGGTCACGTCTCACCACTACAGTTCACTTAGAGTCTAGTTACATTTACTGTCTCTGTATACTCTGATATACTCTCCGCCCCGTCACATTATTATTTACATACTATGGCTAAATGTCGGAGGTCTAAGACGAAGCCCCTGACACCAAATGTAACATTGCTAACTACGCCCTTTTTTTGTCCCCTCATGTACGAGGACCCGAGTGTGACCGCCCCCTATTGCTACACCCACCAACTCTGGAGGACTTGTACTTATATAGCTGAGGGAGGTCTGGACCCTTCAAGGTGCTGAAGATCGTCTCTAGGAGGGTAAATAATCCAGCAGATCCTACCTAGAAGAAACTCCATACCCCGCCACTAGAGGGACTTAATCGCATTATAAATCAGTATACACTGAGCGCCCTCTAGTGGCAGCTGCAGGCAGCCAGAATGTGTTATGCAGGGGATGATAGGAGGAGGGGTATCCTTAGTTTGGTACAATCCTTGCTCAGGGCTCTTATATTTAGGTGTTTTATAGCAGATGTTGTATAGCAGGTGTTGTATAGCAGGTGTTGGTGTTGTATAGCAGGTGTTGTATAGCAGATGTTGTATAGCAGATGTTGTATAGCAGGTGTTGTATAGCAGGTGTTGTATAGCAGTACTCTGATGCCCCAGGCGTCTTATAGACAGGACATACAAGCCCCTGTGATACCCCTATATATCCTCATAGGGGCTCTGAAACAGTCATTTCATGGCAGCAGGGAGGTCTGGTGATGGCCATGAGCAGCTGTGCTGTATGAAGTCTCCAACTGCTGCTGGTGAGACCAGTACAGAGCAGTACTACTACTGGAGGGTGAGACCAGTACAGAGCAGTACTACTACTGGAGGGTGAGTGTGAGTGTCAGTACAGAGCAGTACTACTACTGGAGGGTGAGTGTGAGTGTCAGTACAGAGCAGTACTACTACTGGAGGGTGAGACCAGTACAGAGCAGCACTACTACTGGAGGGTGAGACCAGTACAGAGCAGTACTACTACTGGA
>NW_027440740.1:0-65882 GCF_031893055.1 Leptodactylus fuscus | reverse complement strand
TGCATGATACAAGTTGCAAGATCACCCAGCTAGCCTATGATGGGTTGTCCCTAGATAGGCTTAACTGTCAACTTTCCCATGGCTGCGACCTTCTCAGCCCGAGCTACACTCAAGAGTATACGATCAATGAAACCCTATGGGGAAATCAAACTCCGACATGGTACAAGTTGACAAGATCACCCAGCTAGCCTATGATGGGCTGTCACTAGATAGGCTTAACTGTCAACTTTCCCATGGCTGCGTCATTCTCAGCCCGATCTACACTCAAGAGTACACGATCAATGAAGCGCTAAGGGGAAAGTAGAAATTCTGCTTCATACAAGTTGCCGAGTAAGCGATCAATGAAACCCTATGGTGAAAATCAAACTCCGGCATGATACAAGTTGCAAGATCACCCAGCTAGCCTATGATGGGTTGTCACTAGATAGGCTTAACTGTCAACTTTCCCATGGCTGCGACCTTCTCAGCCCGAGCTACACTCAAGAGTACACGATCAATGAAACCCTATGGGGAAAATCAAACTCCGACATGGTACAAGTTGCAAGCTCACCCAGCTAGCCTATGATGGGCTGTCACTAGATAGGCTTAACTGTCAACTTTCCCATGGCTGCGTCATTCTCAGCCCGAGCTACACTCAAGAGTACACGATCAATGAAGCGCTAAGGGGAAAGTAGAAATCCTGCTTCATACAAAATGCCGAGTAAGCGATCAATGAAACCCTATGGTGAAAATCAAACTCCGGCATGATACAAGTTGCAAGATCACCCAGCTAGCCTATGATGGGTTGTCACTAGATAGGCTTAACTGTCAACTTTCCCATGGCTGCGACCTTCTCAGCCCGAGCTACACTCAAGAGTACACAATCAATGAAACCCTATGGGGAAAATCAAACTCCGACATGGTACAAGTTGCAAGATCACCCAGCTAGCCTATGATGGGCTGTCACTAGATAGGCTTAACTGTCAACTTTCCCATGGCTGCGTCATTCTCAGCCCGAGCTACACTCAAGAGTACACGATCAATGAAGCGCTAAGGGGAAAGTAGAAATCCTGCTTCATACAAGTTGCCGAGTAAGCGATCAATGAAACCCTATGGTGAAAATCAAACTCCGGCATGATACAAGTTGCAAGATCACCCAGCTAGCCTATGATGGGTTGTCACTAGATAGGCTTAACTGTCAACTTTCCCATGGCTGCGACCTTCTCAGCCCGAGCTACACTCAAGAGTACACGATCAATGAAACCCTATGGGGAAAATCAAACTCCGACATGGTACAAGTTGCAAGCTCACCCAGCTAGCCTATGATGGGCTGTCACTAGATAGCTTAACTGTCAACTTTCCCATGGCTGCGTCATTCTCAGCCCGAGCTACACTCAAGAGTACACGATCAATAAAGCGCTAAGGGGAAAGTAGAAATCCTGCTTCATACAAGTTGCCGAGTAAGCGATCAATGAAACCCTATGGTGAAAATCAAACTCCGGCATAATACAAGTTGCAAGATCACCCAGCTAGCCTATGATGGGTTGTCACTAGATAGGCTTAACTGTCAACTTTCCATGGCTGCGACCTTCTCAGCCCGAGCTACACTCAAGAGTACACGATCAATGAAACCCTATGGGGAAAATCAAACTCCGACATGGTACAAGTTTCAAGATCACCCAGCTAGCCTATGATGGGCTGTCACTAGATAGGCTTAACTGTCAACTTCCCATGGCTGCGTCATTCTCAGCCCGATCTACACTCAAGAGTACACGATCAATGAAGCGCTAAGGGAAAGTAGAAATCCTGCTTGATACAAGTTGCCGAGTGAGCGATCAATGAAACCCTATGGTGAAAATCAAACTCCGGCATGATACAAGTTGCAAGATCACCCAGCTAGCCTATGATGGGTTGTCACTAGATAGGCTTAACTGTCAACTTTCCCATGGCTGCGACCTTCTCAGCCCGAGCTACACTCAAGAGTACACGATCAATGAAACCCTATGGGGAAAATCAAACTCCGACATGGTACAAGTTGCAAGCTCACCCAGCTAGCCTATGATGGGCTGTCACTAGATAGGCTTAACTGTCAACTTTCCCATGGCTGCGTCAATCTCAGCCCGAGCTACACTCAAGAGTACACGATCAATGAAGCGCTAAGGGGAAAGTAGAAATCCTGCTTCATACAAGTTGCCAAGTAAGCGATCAATGAAACCCTATGGTGAAAATCAAACTCCGGCATAATACAAGTTGCAAGATCACCCAGCTAGCCTATGATGGGTTGTCACTAGATAGGCTTAACTGTCAACTTTCCCATGGCTGCGACCTTCTCAGCCCGAGCTACACTCAAGAGTACACGATCAATGAAACCCTATGGGGAAAATCAAACTCCGACATGGTACAAGTTTCAAGATCACCCAGCTAGCCTATGATGGGCTGTCACTAGATAGGCTTAACTGTCAACTTTCCCATGGCTGCGTCATTCTCAGCCCGATCTACACTCAAGAGTACACGATCAATGAAGCGCTAAGGGGAAAGTAGAAATCCTGCTTCATACAAGTTGCCGAGTAAGCGATCAATGAAACCCTATGGTGAAAATCAAACTCCGGCATGATACAAGTTGCAAGATCACCCAGCTAGCCTATGATGGGTTGTCACTAGATAGGCTTAACTGTCAACTTTCCCATGGCTGCGACCTTCTCAGCCCGAGCTACACTCAAGAGTACACGATCAATGAAACCCTATGGGGAAAATCAAACTCCGACATGGTACAAGTTACAAGATCACCCAGCTAGCCTATGATGGGCTGTCACTAGATAGGCTTAACTGTCAACTTTCCCATGGCTGCGTCATTCTCAGCCCGATCTACACTCAAGAGTACACGATCAATGAAGCGCTAAGGGAAAGTAGAAATCCTGCTTCATACAAGTTGCCGAGTGAGCGATCAATGAAACCCTATGGTGAAAATCAAACTCCGGCATGATACAAGTTGCAAGATCACCCAGCTAGCCTATGATGGGTTGTCACTAGATAGGCTTAACTGTCAACTTTCCCATGGCTGCGACCTTCTCAGCCCGAGCTACACTCAAGAGTACACGATCAATGAAACCCTATGGGGAAAATCAAACTCCGACATGGTACAAGTTGCAAGCTCACCCAGCTAGCCTATGATGGGCTGTCACTAGATAGGCTTAACTGTCAACTTTCCCATGCTGCGTCATTCTCAGCCCGAGCTACACTCAAGAGTACACGATCAATGAAGCGCTAAGGGAAAGTAGAAATCCTGCTTCATACAAAATGCCGAGTAAGCAATCAATGAAAACCCTATGGTGAAAATCAAACTCCGGCATGATACAAGTTGCAAGATCACCCAGCTAGCCTATGATGGGTTGTCACTAGATAGGCTTAACTGTCAACTTTCCCATGGCTGCGACCTTCTCAGCCCGAGCTACACTCAAGAGTACACAATCAATGAAACCCTATGGGGAAAATCAAACTCCGACATGGTACAAGTTGCAAGCTCACCCAGCTAGCCTATGATGTGCTGTCACTAGATAGGCTTAACTGTCAACTTTCCCATGGCTGCGTCATTCTCAGCCCGATCTACACTCAAGAGTACACGATCAATGAAGCGCTAAGGGGAAAGTAGAAATCCTGCTTCATACAAGTTGCCGAGTAAGCGATCAATGAAACCCTATGGTGAAAATCAAACTCCGGCATGATACAAGTTGCAAGATCACCCAGCTAGCCTATGATGGGTTGTCACTAGATAGGCTTAACTGTCAACTTTCCCATGGCTGCGACCTTCTCAGCCCGAGCTACACTCAAGAGTACACGATCAATGAAACCCTATGGGGAAATCAAACTCCGACATGGTACAAGTTACAAGATCACCCAGCTAGCCTATGATGGGCTGTCACTAGATAGGCTTAACTGTCAACTTTCCCATGGCTGCGTCATTCTCAGCCCGATCTACACTCAAGAGTACACGATCAATGAAGCGCTAAGGGGAAAGTAGAAATCCTGCTTCATACAAGTTGCCGAGTGAGCGATCAATGAAACCCTATGGTGAAAATCAAACTCCGGCATGATACAAGTTGCAAGATCACCCAGCTAGCCTATGATGGGTTGTCACTAGATAGGCTTAACTGTCAACTTTCCCATGGCTGCGACCTTCTCAGCCCGAGCTACACTCAAGAGTACACGATCAATGAAACCCTATGGGGAAAATCAAACTCCGACATGGTACAAGTTGCAAGCTCACCCAGCTAGCCTATGATGGGCTGTCACTAGATAGGCTTAACTGTCAACTTTCCCATGGCTGCGTCATTCTCAGCCCGAGCT
This sequence comes from Leptodactylus fuscus, assembly GCF_031893055.1. Lineage (NCBI taxonomy): Eukaryota > Metazoa > Chordata > Amphibia > Anura > Leptodactylidae > Leptodactylus > Leptodactylus fuscus. The sequence goes on along the minus strand of NW_027440740.1, from coordinate 61,559 downwards.
ACACTCAAGAGTACACGATCAATGAAGCGCTAAGGGGAAAGTAGAAATCCTGCTTCATACAAAATGCCGAGTAAGCAATCAATGAAACCCTATGGTGAAAATCAAACTCCGGCATGATACAAGTTGCAAGATCACCCAGCTAGCCTATGATGGGTTGTCACTAGATAGGCTTAACTGTCAACTTTCCCATGGCTGCGACCTTCTCAGCCCGAGCTACACTCAAGAGTACACAATCAATGAAACCCTATGGGGAAAATCAAACTCCGACATGGTACAAGTTGCAAGCTCACCCAGCTAGCCTATGATGTGCTGTCACTAGATAGGCTTAACTGTCAACTTTCCCATGGCTGCGTCATTCTCAGCCCGATCTACACTCAAGAGTACACGATCAATGAAGCGCTAAGGGGAAAGTAGAAATCCTGCTTCATACAAGTTGCCGAGTAAGCGATCAATGAAACCCTATGGTGAAAATCAAACTCCGGCATGATACAAGTTGCAAGATCACCCAGCTAGCCTATGATGGGTTGTCACTAGATAGGCTTAACTGTCAACTTTCCCATGGCTGCGACCTTCTCAGCCCGAGCTACACTCAAGAGTACACGATCAATGAAACCCTATGGGGAAAATCAAACTCCGACATGGTACAAGTTGCAAGCTCACCCAGCTAGCCTATGATGGGCTGTCACTAGATAGGCTTAACTGTCAACTTTCCCATGGCTGCGTCATTCTCAGCCCGAGCTACACTCAAGAGTACACGATCAATGAAACCCTATGGGGAAAATCAAACTCCGACATGGTACAAGTTGCAAGATCACCCAGCTAGCCTATGATGGGCTGTCACTAGATAGGCTTAACTGTCAACTTTCCCATGGCTGCGTCATTCTCAGCCCGAGCTACACTCAAGAGTACACGATCAATGAAGCGCTAAGGGGAAAGTAGAAATCCTGCTTGATACAAGTTGCCGAGTGAGCGATCAATGAAACCCTATGGTGAAAATCAAACTCCGGCATGATACAAGTTGCAAGATCACCCAGCTAGCCTATGATGGGTTGTCACTAGATAGGCTTAACTGTCAACTTTCCCATGGCTGCGACCTTCTCAGCCCGAGCTACACTCAAGAGTATACGATCAATGAAACCCTATGGGGAAAATCAAACTCCGACATGGTACAAGTTGCAAGATCACCCAGCTAGCCTATGATGGGCTGTCACTAGATAGGCTTAACTGTCAACTTTCCCATGGCTGCGTCATTCTCAGCCCGATCTACACTCAAGAGTACACGATCAATGAAGCGCTAAGGGGAAAGTAGAAATCCTGCTTCATACAAGTTGCCGAGTAAGCGATCAATGAAACCCTATGGTGAAAATCAAACTCCGGCATGATACAAGTTGCAAGATCACCCAGCTAGCCTATGATGGGTTGTCCCTAGATAGGCTTAACTGTCAACTTTCCCATGGCTGCGACCTTCTCAGCCCGAGCTACACTCAAGAGTATACGATCAATGAAACCCTATGGGGAAAATCAAACTCCGACATGGTACAAGTTACAAGATCACCCAGCTAGCCTATGATGGGCTGTCACTAGATAGGCTTAACTGTCAACTTTCCCATGGCTGCGTCATTCTCAGCCCGATCTACACTCAAGAGTACACGATCAATGAAGCGCTAAGGGGAAAGTAGAAATTCTGCTTCATACAAGTTGCCGAGTAAGCGATCAATGAAACCCTATGGTGAAAATCAAACTCCGGCATGATACAAGTTGCAAGATCACCCAGCTAGCCTATGATGGGTTGTCACTAGATAGGCTTAACTGTCAACTTTCCCATGGCTGCGACCTTCTCAGCCCGAGCTACACTCAAGAGTACACGATCAATGAAACCCTATGGGGAAAATCAAACTCCGACATGGTACAAGTTGCAAGCTCACCCAGCTAGCCTATGATGGGCTGTCACTAGATAGGCTTAACTGTCAACTTTCCCATGGCTGCGTCATTCTCAGCCCGAGCTACACTCAAGAGTACACGATCAATGAAGCGCTAAGGGGAAAGTAGAAATCCTGCTTCATACAAAATGCCGAGTAAGCGATCAATGAAACCCTATGGTGAAAATCAAACTCCGGCATGATACAAGTTGCAAGATCACCCAGCTAGCCTATGATGGGTTGTCACTAGATAGGCTTAACTGTCAACTTTCCCATGGCTGCGACCTTCTCAGCCCGAGCTACACTCAAGAGTACACAATCAATGAAACCCTATGGGGAAAATCAAACTCCGACATGGTACAAGTTGCAAGATCACCCAGCTAGCCTATGATGGGCTGTCACTAGATAGGCTTAACTGTCAACTTTCCCATGGCTGCGTCATTCTCAGCCCGATCTACACTCAAGAGTACACGATCAATGAAGCGCTAAGGGGAAAGTAGAAATCCTGCTTCATACAAGTTGCCGAGTAAGCGATCAATGAAACCCTATGGTGAAAATCAAACTCCGGCATGATACAAGTTGCAAGATCACCCAGCTAGCCTATGATGGGTTGTCACTAGATAGGCTTAACTGTCAACTTTCCCATGGCTGCGACCTTCTCAGCCCGAGCTACACTCAAGAGTACACGATCAATGAAACCCTATGGGGAAAATCAAACTCCGACATGGTACAAGTTGCAAGATCACCCAGCTAGCCTATGATGGGCTGTCACTAGATAGGCTTAACTGTCAACTTTCCCATGGCTGCGTTATTCTCAGCCCGATCTACACTCAAGAGTACACGATCAATGAAGCGCTAAGGGGAAAGTAGAAATCCTGCTTCATACAAGTTGCCGAGTAAGCGATCAATGAAACCCTATGGTGAAAATCAAACTCCGGCATGATACAAGTTGCAAGATCACCCAGCTAGCCTATGATGGGTTGTCACTAGATAGGCTTAACTGTCAACTTTCCCATGGCTGCGACCTTCTCAGCCCGAGCTACACTCAAGAGTACACGATCAATGAAACCCTATGGGGAAAATCAAACTCCGACATGGTACAAGTTACAAGATCACCCAGCTAGCCTATGATGGGCTGTCACTAGATAGGCTTAACTGTCAACTTTCCCATGGCTGCGTCATTCTCAGCCCGATCTACACTCAAGAGTACACGATCAATGAAGCGCTAAGGGGAAAGTAGAAATCCTGCTTCATACAAGTTGCCGAGTGAGCGATCAATGAAACCCTATGGTGAAAATCAAACTCCGGCATGATACAAGTTGCAAGATCACCCAGCTAGCCTATGATGGGTTGTCACTAGATAGGCTTAACTGTCAACTTTCCCATGGCTGCGACCTTCTCAGCCCGAGCTACACTCAAGAGTACACGATCAATGAAACCCTATGGGGAAAATCAAACTCCGACATGGTACAAGTTGCAAGCTCACCCAGCTAGCCTATGATGGGCTGTCACTAGATAGGCTTAACTGTCAACTTTCCCATGGCTGCGTCATTCTCAGCCCGAGCTACACTCAAGAGTACACGATCAATGAAGCGCTAAGGGGAAAGTAGAAATCCTGCTTCATACAAAATGCCGAGTAAGCGATCAATGAAACCCTATGGTGAAAATCAAACTCCGGCATGATACAAGTTGCAAGATCACCCAGCTAGCCTATGATGGGTTGTCACTAGATAGGCTTAACTGTCAACTTTCCCATGGCTGCGACCTTCTCAGCCCGAGCTACACTCAAGAGTACACAATCAATGAAACCCTATGGGGAAAATCAAACTCCGACATGGTACAAGTTGCAAGATCACCCAGCTAGCCTATGATGGGCTGTCACTAGATAGGCTTAACTGTCAACTTTCCCATGGCTGCGTCATTCTCAGCCCGAGCTACACTCAAGAGTACACGATCAATGAAGCGCTAAGGGGAAAGTAGAAATCCTGCTTCATACAAGTTGCCGAGTAAGCGATCAATGAAACCCTATGGTGAAAATCAAACTCCGGCATGATACAAGTTGCAAGATCACCCAGCTAGCCTATGATGGGTTGTCACTAGATAGGCTTAACTGTCAACTTTCCCATGGCTGCGACCTTCTCAGCCCGAGCTACACTCAAGAGTACACGATCAATGAAACCCTATGGGGAAAATCAAACTCCGACATGGTACAAGTTGCAAGCTCACCCAGCTAGCCTATGATGGGCTGTCACTAGATAGGCTTAACTGTCAACTTTCCCATGGCTGCGTCATTCTCAGCCCGAGCTACACTCAAGAGTACACGATCAATGAAACCCTATGGGGAAAATCAAACTCCGACATGGTACAAGTTGCAAGATCACCCAGCTAGCCTATGATGGGCTGTCACTAGATAGGCTTAACTGTCAACTTTCCCATGGCTGCGTCATTCTCAGCCCGAGCTACACTCAAGAGTACACGATCAATGAAGCGCTAAGGGGAAAGTAGAAATCCTGCTTGATACAAGTTGCCGAGTGAGCGATCAATGAAACCCTATGGTGAAAATCAAACTCCGGCATGATACAAGTTGCAAGATCACCCAGCTAGCCTATGATGGGTTGTCACTAGATAGGCTTAACTGTCAACTTTCCCATGGCTGCGACCTTCTCAGCCCGAGCTACACTCAAGAGTATACGATCAATGAAACCCTATGGGGAAAATCAAACTCCGACATGGTACAAGTTGCAAGATCACCCAGCTAGCCTATGATGGGCTGTCACTAGATAGGCTTAACTGTCAACTTTCCCATGGCTGCGTCATTCTCAGCCCGATCTACACTCAAGAGTACACGATCAATGAAGCGCTAAGGGGAAAGTAGAAATCCTGCTTCATACAAGTTGCCGAGTAAGCGATCAATGAAACCCTATGGTGAAAATCAAACTCCGGCATGATACAAGTTGCAAGATCACCCAGCTAGCCTATGATGGGTTGTCCCTAGATAGGCTTAACTGTCAACTTTCCCATGGCTGCGACCTTCTCAGCCCGAGCTACACTCAAGAGTATACGATCAATGAAACCCTATGGGGAAAATCAAACTCCGACATGGTACAAGTTACAAGATCACCCAGCTAGCCTATGATGGGCTGTCACTAGATAGGCTTAACTGTCAACTTTCCCATGGCTGCGTCATTCTCAGCCCGATCTACACTCAAGAGTACACGATCAATGAAGCGCTAAGGGGAAAGTAGAAATTCTGCTTCATATAAGTTGCCGAGTAAGCGATCAATGAAACCCTATGGTGAAAATCAAACTCCGGCATGATACAAGTTGCAAGATCACCCAGCTAGCCTATGATGGGTTGTCACTAGATAGGCTTAACTGTCAACTTTCCCATGGCTGCGACCTTCTCAGCCCGAGCTACACTCAAGAGTACACGATCAATGAAACCCTATGGGGAAAATCAAACTCCGACATGGTACAAGTTACAAGATCACCCAGCTAGCCTATGATGGGCTGTCACTAGATAGGCTTAACTGTCAACTTTCCCATGGCTGCGTCATTCTCAGCCCGATCTACACTCAAGAGTACACGATCAATGAAGCGCTAAGGGGAAAGTAGAAATCCTGCTTCATACAAGTTGCCGAGTGAGCGATCAATGAAACCCTATGGTGAAAATCAAACTCCGGCATGATACAAGTTGCAAGATCACCCAGCTAGCCTATGATGGGTTGTCACTAGATAGGCTTAACTGTCAACTTTCCCATGGCTGCGACCTTCTCAGCCCGAGCTACACTCAAGAGTACACGATCAATGAAACCCTATGGGGAAAATCAAACTCCGACATGGTACAAGTTGCAAGCTCACCCAGCTAGCCTATGATGGGCTGTCACTAGATAGGCTTAACTGTCAACTTTCCCATGGCTGCGTCATTCTCAGCCCGAGCTACACTCAAGAGTACACGATCAATGAAGCGCTAAGGGGAAAGTAGAAATCCTGCTTCATACAAAATGCCGAGTAAGCGATCAATGAAACCCTATGGTGAAAATCAAACTCCGGCATGATACAAGTTGCAAGATCACCCAGCTAGCCTATGATGGGTTGTCACTAGATAGGCTTAACTGTCAACTTTCCCATGGCTGCGACCTTCTCAGCCCGAGCTACACTCAAGAGTACACGATCAATGAAACCCTATGGGGAAAATCAAACTCCGACATGGTACAAGTTACAAGATCACCCAGCTAGCCTATGATGGGCTGTCACTAGATAGGCTTAACTGTCAACTTTCCCATGGCTGCGTCATTCTCAGCCCGATCTACACTCAAGAGTACACGATCAATGAAGCGCTAAGGGGAAAGTAGAAATCCTGCTTCATACAAGTTGCCGAGTGAGCGATCAATGAAACCCTATGGTGAAAATCAAACTCCGGCATGATACAAGTTGCAAGATCACCCAGCTAGCCTATGATGGGTTGTCACTAGATAGGCTTAACTGTCAACTTTCCCATGGCTGCGACCTTCTCAGCCCGAGCTACACTCAAGAGTACACGATCAATGAAACCCTATGGGGAAAATCAAACTCCGACATGGTACAAGTTGCAAGCTCACCCAGCTAGCCTATGATGGGCTGTCACTAGATAGGCTTAACTGTCAACTTTCCCATGGCTGCGTCATTCTCAGCCCGAGCTACACTCAAGAGTACACGATCAATGAAGCGCTAAGGGGAAAGTAGAAATCCTGCTTCATACAAAATGCCGAGTAAGCGATCAATGAAACCCTATGGTGAAAATCAAACTCCGGCATGATACAAGTTGCAAGATCACCCAGCTAGCCTATGATGGGTTGTCACTAGATAGGCTTAACTGTCAACTTTCCCATGGCTGCGACCTTCTCAGCCCGAGCTACACTCAAGAGTACACAATCAATGAAACCCTATGGGGAAAATCAAACTCCGACATGGTACAAGTTGCAAGATCACCCAGCTAGCCTATGATGGGCTGTCACTAGATAGGCTTAACTGTCAACTTTCCCATGGCTGCGTCATTCTCAGCCCGATCTACACTCAAGAGTACACGATCAATGAAGCGCTAAGGGGAAAGTAGAAATCCTGCTTCATACAAGTTGCCGAGTAAGCGATCAATGAAACCCTATGGTGAAAATCAAACTCCGGCATGATACAAGTTGCAAGATCACCCAGCTAGCCTATGATGGGTTGTCACTAGATAGGCTTAACTGTCAACTTTCCCATGGCTGCGACCTTCTCAGCCCGAGCTACACTCAAGAGTACACAATCAATGAAACCCTATGGGGAAAATCAAACTCCGACATGGTACAAGTTGCAAGATCACCCAGCTAGCCTATGATGGGCTGTCACTAGATAGGCTTAACTGTCAACTTTCCCATGGCTGCGTCATTCTCAGCCCGATCTACACTCAAGAGTACACGATCAATGAAGCGCTAAGGGGAAAGTAGAAATCCTGCTTCATACAAGTTGCCGAGTAAGCGATCAATGAAACCCTATGGTGAAAATCAAACTCCGGCATGATACAAGTTGCAAGATCACCCAGCTAGCCTATGATGGGTTGTCACTAGATAGGCTTAACTGTCAACTTTCCCATGGCTGCGACCTTCTCAGCCCGAGCTACACTCAAGAGTACACGATCAATGAAACCCTATGGGGAAAATCAAACTCCGACATGGTACAAGTTACAAGATCACCCAGCTAGCCTATGATGGGCTGTCACTAGATAGGCTTAACTGTCAACTTTCCCATGGCTGCGTCATTCTCAGCCCGATCTACACTCAAGAGTACACGATCAATGAAGCGCTAAGGGGAAAGTAGAAATCCTGCTTCATACAAGTTGCCGAGTGAGCGATCAATGAAACCCTATGGTGAAAATCAAACTCCGGCATGATACAAGTTGCAAGATCACCCAGCTAGCCTATGATGGGTTGTCACTAGATAGGCTTAACTGTCAACTTTCCCATGGCTGCGACCTTCTCAGCCCGAGCTACACTCAAGAGTACACGATCAATGAAACCCTATGGGGAAAATCAAACTCCGACATGGTACAAGTTGCAAGCTCACCCAGCTAGCCTATGATGGGCTGTCACTAGATAGGCTTAACTGTCAACTTTCCCATGGCTGCGTCATTCTCAGCCCGAGCTACACTCAAGAGTACACGATCAATGAAGCGCTAAGGGGAAAGTAGAAATCCTGCTTCATACAAAATGCCGAGTAAGCGATCAATGAAACCCTATGGTGAAAATCAAACTCCGGCATGATACAAGTTGCAAGATCACCCAGCTAGCCTATGATGGGTTGTCACTAGATAGGCTTAACTGTCAACTTTCCCATGGCTGCGCGACCTTCTCAGCCCGAGCTACACTCAAGAGTACACAATCAATGAAACCCTATGGGGAAAATCAAACTCCGACATGGTACAAGTTGCAAGATCACCCAGCTAGCCTATGATGGGCTGTCACTAGATAGGCTTAACTGTCAACTTTCCCATGGCTGCGTCATTCTCAGCCCGAGCTACACTCAAGAGTACACGATCAATGAAGCGCTAAGGGGAAAGTAGAAATCCTGCTTCATACAAGTTGCCGAGTAAGCGATCAATGAAACCCTATGGTGAAAATCAAACTCCGGCATGATACAAGTTGCAAGATCACCCAGCTAGCCTATGATGGGTTGTCACTAGATAGGCTTAACTGTCAACTTTCCCATGGCTGCGACCTTCTCAGCCCGAGCTACACTCAAGAGTACACGATCAATGAAACCCTATGGGGAAAATCAAACTCCGACATGGTACAAGTTGCAAGCTCACCCAGCTAGCCTATGATGGGCTGTCACTAGATAGGCTTAACTGTCAACTTTCCCATGGCTGCGTCATTCTCAGCCCGAGCTACACTCAAGAGTACACGATCAATGAAGCGCTAAGGGGAAAGTAGAAATCCTGCTTCATACAAGTTGCCGAGTAAGCGATCAATGAAACCCTATGGTGAAAATCAAACTCCGGCATAATACAAGTTGCAAGATCACCCAGCTAGCCTATGATGGGTTGTCACTAGATAGGCTTAACTGTCAACTTTCCCATGGCTGCGACCTTCTCAGCCCGAGCTACACTCAAGAGTACACGATCAATGAAACCCTATGGGGAAAATCAAACTCCGACATGGTACAAGTTTCAAGATCACCCAGCTAGCCTATGATGGGCTGTCACTAGATAGGCTTAACTGTCAACTTTCCCATGGCTGCGTCATTCTCAGCCCGATCTACACTCAAGAGTACACGATCAATGAAGCGCTAAGGGGAAAGTAGAAATCCTGCTTGATACAAGTTGCCGAGTGAGCGATCAATGAAACCCTATGGTGAAAATCAAACTCCGGCATGATACAAGTTGCAAGATCACCCAGCTAGCCTATGATGGGTTGTCACTAGATAGGCTTAACTGTCAACTTTCCCATGGCTGCGACCTTCTCAGCCCGAGCTACACTCAAGAGTACACGATCAATGAAACCCTATGGGGAAAATCAAACTCCGACATGGTACAAGTTGCAAGCTCACCCAGCTAGCCTATGATGGGCTGTCACTAGATAGGCTTAACTGTCAACTTTCCCATGGCTGCGTCATTCTCAGCCCGAGCTACACTCAAGAGTACACGATCAATGAAGCGCTAAGGGGAAAGTAGAAATCCTGCTTCATACAAGTTGCCAAGTAAGCGATCAATGAAACCCTATGGTGAAAATCAAACTCCGGCATAATACAAGTTGCAAGATCACCCAGCTAGCCTATGATGGGTTGTCACTAGATAGGCTTAACTGTCAACTTTCCCATGGCTGCGACCTTCTCAGCCCGAGCTACACTCAAGAGTACACGATCAATGAAACCCTATGGGGAAAATCAAACTCCGACATGGTACAAGTTTCAAGATCACCCAGCTAGCCTATGATGGGCTGTCACTAGATAGGCTTAACTGTCAACTTTCCCATGGCTGCGTCATTCTCAGCCCGATCTACACTCAAGAGTACACGATCAATGAAGCGCTAAGGGGAAAGTAGAAATCCTGCTTCATACAAGTTGCCGAGTAAGCGATCAATGAAACCCTATGGTGAAAATCAAACTCCGGCATGATACAAGTTGCAAGATCACCCAGCTAGCCTATGATGGGTTGTCACTAGATAGGCTTAACTGTCTCTTTCCCATGGCTGCGACCTTCTCAGCCCGAGCTACACTCAAGAGTACACGATCAATGAAACCCTATGGGGAAAATCAAACTCCGACATGGTACAAGTTACAAGATCACCCAGCTAGCCTATGATGGGCTGTCACTAGATAGGCTTAACTGTCAACTTTCCCATGGCTGCGTCATTCTCAGCCCGATCTACACTCAAGAGTACACGATCAATGAAGCGCTAAGGGGAAAGTAGAAATCCTGCTTCATACAAGTTGCCGAGTGAGCGATCAATGAAACCCTATGGTGAAAATCAAACTCCGGCATGATACAAGTTGCAAGATCACCCAGCTAGCCTATGATGGGTTGTCACTAGATAGGCTTAACTGTCAACTTTCCCATGGCTGCGACCTTCTCAGCCCGAGCTACACTCAAGAGTACACGATCAATGAAACCCTATGGGGAAAATCAAACTCCGACATGGTACAAGTTGCAAGCTCACCCAGCTAGCCTATGATGGGCTGTCACTAGATAGGCTTAACTGTCAACTTTCCCATGGCTGCGTCATTCTCAGCCCGAGCTACACTCAAGAGTACACGATCAATGAAGCGCTAAGGGGAAAGTAGAAATCCTGCTTCATACAAAATGCCGAGTAAGCAATCAATGAAACCCTATGGTGAAAATCAAACTCCGGCATGATACAAGTTGCAAGATCACCCAGCTAGCCTATGATGGGTTGTCACTAGATAGGCTTAACTGTCAACTTTCCCATGGCTGCGACCTTCTCAGCCCGAGCTACACTCAAGAGTACACAATCAATGAAACCCTATGGGGAAAATCAAACTCCGACATGGTACAAGTTGCAAGCTCACCCAGCTAGCCTATGATGTGCTGTCACTAGATAGGCTTAACTGTCAACTTTCCCATGGCTGCGTCATTCTCAGCCCGATCTACACTCAAGAGTACACGATCAATGAAGCGCTAAGGGGAAAGTAGAAATCCTGCTTCATACAAGTTGCCGAGTAAGCGATCAATGAAACCCTATGGTGAAAATCAAACTCCGGCATGATACAAGTTGCAAGATCACCCAGCTAGCCTATGATGGGTTGTCACTAGATAGGCTTAACTGTCAACTTTCCCATGGCTGCGACCTTCTCAGCCCGAGCTACACTCAAGAGTACACGATCAATGAAACCCTATGGGGAAAATCAAACTCCGACATGGTACAAGTTGCAAGCTCACCCAGCTAGCCTATGATGGGCTGTCACTAGATAGGCTTAACTGTCAACTTTCCCATGGCTGCGTCATTCTCAGCCCGAGCTACACTCAAGAGTACACGATCAATGAAACCCTATGGGGAAAATCAAACTCCGACATGGTACAAGTTGCAAGATCACCCAGCTAGCCTATGATGGGCTGTCACTAGATAGGCTTAACTGTCAACTTTCCCATGGCTGCGTCATTCTCAGCCCGAGCTACACTCAAGAGTACACGATCAATGAAGCGCTAAGGGGAAAGTAGAAATCCTGCTTGATACAAGTTGCCGAGTGAGCGATCAATGAAACCCTATGGTGAAAATCAAACTCCGGCATGATACAAGTTGCAAGATCACCCAGCTAGCCTATGATGGGTTGTCACTAGATAGGCTTAACTGTCAACTTTCCCATGGCTGCGACCTTCTCAGCCCGAGCTACACTCAAGAGTATACGATCAATGAAACCCTATGGGGAAAATCAAACTCCGACATGGTACAAGTTGCAAGATCACCCAGCTAGCCTATGATGGGCTGTCACTAGATAGGCTTAACTGTCAACTTTCCCATGGCTGCGTCATTCTCAGCCCGATCTACACTCAAGAGTACACGATCAATGAAGCGCTAAGGGGAAAGTAGAAATCCTGCTTCATACAAGTTGCCGAGTAAGCGATCAATGAAACCCTATGGTGAAAATCAAACTCCGGCATGATACAAGTTGCAAGATCACCCAGCTAGCCTATGATGGGTTGTCCCTAGATAGGCTTAACTGTCAACTTTCCCATGGCTGCGACCTTCTCAGCCCGAGCTACACTCAAGAGTATACGATCAATGAAACCCTATGGGGAAAATCAAACTCCGACATGGTACAAGTTACAAGATCACCCAGCTAGCCTATGATGGGCTGTCACTAGATAGGCTTAACTGTCAACTTTCCCATGGCTGCGTCATTCTCAGCCCGATCTACACTCAAGAGTACACGATCAATGAAGCGCTAAGGGGAAAGTAGAAATTCTGCTTCATACAAGTTGCCGAGTAAGCGATCAATGAAACCCTATGGTGAAAATCAAACTCCGGCATGATACAAGTTGCAAGATCACCCAGCTAGCCTATGATGGGTTGTCACTAGATAGGCTTAACTGTCAACTTTCCCATGGCTGCGACCTTCTCAGCCCGAGCTACACTCAAGAGTACACGATCAATGAAACCCTATGGGGAAAATCAAACTCCGACATGGTACAAGTTACAAGATCACCCAGCTAGCCTATGATGGGCTGTCACTAGATAGGCTTAACTGTCAACTTTCCCATGGCTGCGTCATTCTCAGCCCGATCTACACTCAAGAGTACACGATCAATGAAGCGCTAAGGGGAAAGTAGAAATCCTGCTTCATACAAGTTGCCGAGTGAGCGATCAATGAAACCCTATGGTGAAAATCAAACTCCGGCATGATACAAGTTGCAAGATCACCCAGCTAGCCTATGATGGGTTGTCACTAGATAGGCTTAACTGTCAACTTTCCCATGGCTGCGACCTTCTCAGCCCGAGCTACACTCAAGAGTACACGATCAATGAAACCCTATGGGGAAAATCAAACTCCGACATGGTACAAGTTGCAAGCTCACCCAGCTAGCCTATGATGGGCTGTCACTAGATAGGCTTAACTGTCAACTTTCCCATGGCTGCGTCATTCTCAGCCCGAGCTACACTCAAGAGTACACGATCAATGAAGCGCTAAGGGGAAAGTAGAAATCCTGCTTCATACAAAATGCCGAGTAAGCGATCAATGAAACCCTATGGTGAAAATCAAACTCCGGCATGATACAAGTTGCAAGATCACCCAGCTAGCCTATGATGGGTTGTCACTAGATAGGCTTAACTGTCAACTTTCCCATGGCTGCGACCTTCTCAGCCCGAGCTACACTCAAGAGTACACAATCAATGAAACCCTATGGGGAAAATCAAACTCCGACATGGTACAAGTTGCAAGATCACCCAGCTAGCCTATGATGGGCTGTCACTAGATAGGCTTAACTGTCAACTTTCCCATGGCTGCGTCATTCTCAGCCCGATCTACACTCAAGAGTACACGATCAATGAAGCGCTAAGGGGAAAGTAGAAATCCTGCTTCATACAAGTTGCCGAGTAAGCGATCAATGAAACCCTATGGTGAAAATCAAACTCCGGCATGATACAAGTTGCAAGATCACCCAGCTAGCCTATGATGGGTTGTCACTAGATAGGCTTAACTGTCAACTTTCCCATGGCTGCGACCTTCTCAGCCCGAGCTACACTCAAGAGTACACAATCAATGAAACCCTATGGGGAAAATCAAACTCCGACATGGTACAAGTTGCAAGATCACCCAGCTAGCCTATGATGGGGCTGTCACTAGATAGGCTTAACTGTCAACTTTCCCATGGCTGCGTCATTCTCAGCCCGATCTACACTCAAGAGTACACGATCAATGAAGCGCTAAGGGGAAAGTAGAAATCCTGCATCATACAAGTTGCCGAGTAAGCGATCAATGAAACCCTATGGTGAAAATCAAACTCCGGCATGATACAAGTTGCAAGATCACCCAGCTAGCCTATGATGGGTTGTCACTAGATAGGCTTAACTGTCAACTTTCCCATGGCTGCGACCTTCTCAGCCCGAGCTACACTCAAGAGTACACGATCAATGAAACCCTATGGGGAAAATCAAACTCCGACATGGTACAAGTTACAAGATCACCCAGCTAGCCTATGATGGGCTGTCACTAGATAGGCTTAACTGTCAACTTTCCCATGGCTGCGTCATTCTCAGCCCGATCTACACTCAAGAGTACACGATCAATGAAGCGCTAAGGGGAAAGTAGAAATCCTGCTTCATACAAGTTGCCGAGTGAGCGATCAATGAAACCCTATGGTGAAAATCAAACTCCGGCATGATACAAGTTGCAAGATCACCCAGCTAGCCTATGATGGGTTGTCACTAGATAGGCTTAACTGTCAACTTTCCCATGGCTGCGACCTTCTCAGCCCGAGCTACACTCAAGAGTACACGATCAATGAAACCCTATGGGGAAAATCAAACTCCGACATGGTACAAGTTGCAAGCTCACCCAGCTAGCCTATGATGGGCTGTCACTAGATAGGCTTAACTGTCAACTTTCCCATGGCTGCGTCATTCTCAGCCCGAGCTACACTCAAGAGTACACGATCAATGAAGCGCTAAGGGGAAAGTAGAAATCCTGCTTCATACAAAATGCCGAGTAAGCGATCAATGAAACCCTATGGTGAAAATCAAACTCCGGCATGATACAAGTTGCAAGATCACCCAGCTAGCCTATGATGGGTTGTCACTAGATAGGCTTAACTGTCAACTTTCCCATGGCTGCGACCTTCTCAGCCCGAGCTACACTCAAGAGTACACAATCAATGAAACCCTATGGGGAAAATCAAACTCCGACATGGTACAAGTTGCAAGATCACCCAGCTAGCCTATGATGGGCTGTCACTAGATAGGCTTAACTGTCAACTTTCCCATGGCTGCGTCATTCTCAGCCCGATCTACACTCAAGAGTACACGATCAATGAAGCGCTAAGGGGAAAGTAGAAATCCTGCTTCATACAAGTTGCCGAGTAAGCGATCAATGAAACCCTATGGTGAAAATCAAACTCCGGCATGATACAAGTTGCAAGATCACCCAGCTAGCCTATGATGGGTTGTCACTAGATAGGCTTAACTGTCAACTTTCCCATGGCTGCGACCTTCTCAGCCCGAGCTACACTCAAGAGTACACGATCAATGAAACCCTATGGGGAAAATCAAACTCCGACATGGTACAAGTTGCAAGCTCACCCAGCTAGCCTATGATGGGCTGTCACTAGATAGGCTTAACTGTCAACTTTCCCATGGCTGCGTCATTCTCAGCCCGATCTACACTCAAGAGTACACGATCAATGAAGCGCTAAGGGGAAAGTAGAAATCCTGCTTCATACAAGTTGCCGAGTAAGCGATCAATGAAACCCTATGGTGAAAATCAAACTCCGGCATGATACAAGTTGCAAGATCACCCAGCTAGCCTATGATGGGTTGTCACTAGATAGGCTTAACTGTCAACTTTCCCATGGCTGCGACCTTCTCAGCCCGAGCTACACTCAAGAGTACACGATCAATGAAACCCTATGGGGAAAATCAAACTCCGACATGGTACAAGTTACAAGATCACCCAGCTAGCCTATGATGGGCTGTCACTAGATAGGCTTAACTGTCAACTTTCCCATGGCTGCGTCATTCTCAGCCCGATCTACACTCAAGAGTACACGATCAATGAAGCGCTAAGGGGAAAGTAGAAATCCTGCTTCATACAAGTTGCCGAGTGAGCGATCAATGAAACCCTATGGTGAAAATCAAACTCCGGCATGATACAAGTTGCAAGATCACCCAGCTAGCCTATGATGGGTTGTCACTAGATAGGCTTAACTGTCAACTTTCCCATGGCTGCGACCTTCTCAGCCCGAGCTACACTCAAGAGTACACGATCAATGAAACCCTATGGGGAAAATCAAACTCCGACATGGTACAAGTTGCAAGCTCACCCAGCTAGCCTATGATGGGCTGTCACTAGATAGGCTTAACTGTCAACTTTCCCATGGCTGCGTCATTCTCAGCCCGAGCTACACTCAAGAGTACACGATCAATGAAGCGCTAAGGGGAAAGTAGAAATCCTGCTTCATACAAAATGCCGAGTAAGCAATCAATGAAACCCTATGGTGAAAATCAAACTCCGGCATGATACAAGTTGCAAGATCACCCAGCTAGCCTATGATGGGTTGTCACTAGATAGGCTTAACTGTCAACTTTCCCATGGCTGCGACCTTCTCAGCCCGAGCTACACTCAAGAGTACACAATCAATGAAACCCTATGGGGAAAATCAAACTCCGACATGGTACAAGTTGCAAGCTCACCCAGCTAGCCTATGATGTGCTGTCACTAGATAGGCTTAACTGTCAACTTTCCCATGGCTGCGTCATTCTCAGCCCGATCTACACTCAAGAGTACACGATCAATGAAGCGCTAAGGGGAAAGTAGAAATCCTGCTTCATACAAGTTGCCGAGTAAGCGATCAATGAAACCCTATGGTGAAAATCAAACTCCGGCATGATACAAGTTGCAAGATCACCCAGCTAGCCTATGATGGGTTGTCACTAGATAGGCTTAACTGTCAACTTTCCCATGGCTGCGACCTTCTCAGCCCGAGCTACACTCAAGAGTACACGATCAATGAAACCCTATGGGGAAAATCAAACTCCGACATGGTACAAGTTGCAAGCTCACCCAGCTAGCCTATGATGGGCTGTCACTAGATAGGCTTAACTGTCAACTTTCCCATGGCTGCGTCATTCTCAGCCCGAGCTACACTCAAGAGTACACGATCAATGAAACCCTATGGGGAAAATCAAACTCCGACATGGTACAAGTTGCAAGATCACCCAGCTAGCCTATGATGGGCTGTCACTAGATAGGCTTAACTGTCAACTTTCCCATGGCTGCGTCATTCTCAGCCCGAGCTACACTCAAGAGTACACGATCAATGAAGCGCTAAGGGGAAAGTAGAAATCCTGCTTGATACAAGTTGCCGAGTGAGCGATCAATGAAACCCTATGGTGAAAATCAAACTCCGGCATGATACAAGTTGCAAGATCACCCAGCTAGCCTATGATGGGTTGTCACTAGATAGGCTTAACTGTCAACTTTCCCATGGCTGCGACCTTCTCAGCCCGAGCTACACTCAAGAGTATACGATCAATGAAACCCTATGGGGAAAATCAAACTCCGACATGGTACAAGTTGCAAGATCACCCAGCTAGCCTATGATGGGCTGTCACTAGATAGGCTTAACTGTCAACTTTCCCATGGCTGCGTCATTCTCAGCCCGATCTACACTCAAGAGTACACGATCAATGAAGCGCTAAGGGGAAAGTAGAAATCCTGCTTCATACAAGTTGCCGAGTAAGCGATCAATGAAACCCTATGGTGAAAATCAAACTCCGGCATGATACAAGTTGCAAGATCACCCAGCTAGCCTATGATGGGTTGTCCCTAGATAGGCTTAACTGTCAACTTTCCCATGGCTGCGACCTTCTCAGCCCGAGCTACACTCAAGAGTATACGATCAATGAAACCCTATGGGGAAAATCAAACTCCGACATGGTACAAGTTACAAGATCACCCAGCTAGCCTATGATGGGCTGTCACTAGATAGGCTTAACTGTCAACTTTCCCATGGCTGCGTCATTCTCAGCCCGATCTACACTCAAGAGTACACGATCAATGAAGCGCTAAGGGGAAAGTAGAAATTCTGCTTCATACAAGTTGCCGAGTAAGCGATCAATGAAACCCTATGGTGAAAATCAAACTCCGGCATGATACAAGTTGCAAGATCACCCAGCTAGCCTATGATGGGTTGTCACTAGATAGGCTTAACTGTCAACTTTCCCATGGCTGCGACCTTCTCAGCCCGAGCTACACTCAAGAGTACACGATCAATGAAACCCTATGGGGAAAATCAAACTCCGACATGGTACAAGTTACAAGATCACCCAGCTAGCCTATGATGGGCTGTCACTAGATAGGCTTAACTGTCAACTTTCCCATGGCTGCGTCATTCTCAGCCCGATCTACACTCAAGAGTACACGATCAATGAAGCGCTAAGGGGAAAGTAGAAATCCTGCTTCATACAAGTTGCCGAGTGAGCGATCAATGAAACCCTATGGTGAAAATCAAACTCCGGCATGATACAAGTTGCAAGATCACCCAGCTAGCCTATGATGGGTTGTCACTAGATAGGCTTAACTGTCAACTTTCCCATGGCTGCGACCTTCTCAGCCCGAGCTACACTCAAGAGTACACGATCAATGAAACCCTATGGGGAAAATCAAACTCCGACATGGTACAAGTTGCAAGCTCACCCAGCTAGCCTATGATGGGCTGTCACTAGATAGGCTTAACTGTCAACTTTCCCATGGCTGCGTCATTCTCAGCCCGAGCTACACTCAAGAGTACACGATCAATGAAGCGCTAAGGGGAAAGTAGAAATCCTGCTTCATACAAAATGCCGAGTAAGCGATCAATGAAACCCTATGGTGAAAATCAAACTCCGGCATGATACAAGTTGCAAGATCACCCAGCTAGCCTATGATGGGTTGTCACTAGATAGGCTTAACTGTCAACTTTCCCATGGCTGCGACCTTCTCAGCCCGAGCTACACTCAAGAGTACACAATCAATGAAACCCTATGGGGAAAATCAAACTCCGACATGGTACAAGTTACAAGATCACCCAGCTAGCCTATGATGGGCTGTCACTAGATAGGCTTAACTGTCAACTTTCCCATGGCTGCGTCATTCTCAGCCCGATCTACACTCAAGAGTACACGATCAATGAAGCGCTAAGGGGAAAGTAGAAATCCTGCTTCATACGAGTTGCCGAGTGAGCGATCAATGAAACCCTATGGTGAAAATCAAACTCCGGCATGATACAAGTTGCAAGATCACCCAGCTAGCCTATGATGGGTTGTCACTAGATAGGCTTAACTGTCAACTTTCCCATGGCTGCGACCTTCTCAGCCCGAGCTACACTCAAGAGTACACAATCAATGAAACCCTATGGGGAAAATCAAACTCCGACATGGTACAAGTTGCAAGCTCACCCAGCTAGCCTATGATGGGCTGTCACTAGATAGGCTTAACTGTCAACTTTCCCATGGCTGCGTCATTCTCAGCCCGAGCTACACTCAAGAGTACACGATCAATGAAGCGCTAAGGGGAAAGTAGAAATCCTGCTTCATACAAAATGCCGAGTAAGCGATCAATGAAACCCTATGGTGAAAATCAAACTCCGGCATGATACAAGTTGCAAGATCACCCAGCTAGCCTATGATGGGTTGTCACTAGATAGGCTTAACTGTCAACTTTCCCATGGCTGCGACCTTCTCAGCCCGAGCTACACTCAAGAGTACACAATCAATGAAACCCTATGGGGAAAATCAAACTCCGACATGGTACAAGTTGCAAGATCACCCAGCTAGCCTATGATGGGCTGTCACTAGATAGGCTTAACTGTCAACTTTCCCATGGCTGCGTCATTCTCAGCCCGATCTACACTCAAGAGTACACGATCAATGAAGCGCTAAGGGGAAAGTAGAAATCCTGCTTCATACAAGTTGCCGAGTAAGCGATCAATGAAACCCTATGGTGAAAATCAAACTCCGGCATGATACAAGTTGCAAGATCACCCAGCTAGCCTATGATGGGTTGTCACTAGATAGGCTTAACTGTCAACTTTCCCATGGCTGCGACCTTCTCAGCCCGAGCTACACTCAAGAGTACACAATCAATGAAACCCTATGGGGAAAATCAAACTCCGACATGGTACAAGTTGCAAGATCACCCAGCTAGCCTATGATGGGCTGTCACTAGATAGGCTTAACTGTCAACTTTCCCATGGCTGCGTCATTCTCAGCCCGATCTACACTCAAGAGTACACGATCAATGAAGCGCTAAGGGGAAAGTAGAAATCCTGCTTCATACAAGTTGCCGAGTAAGCGATCAATGAAACCCTATGGTGAAAATCAAACTCCGGCATGATACAAGTTGCAAGATCACCCAGCTAGCCTATGATGGGTTGTCACTAGATAGGCTTAACTGTCAACTTTCCCATGGCTGCGACCTTCTCAGCCCGAGCTACACTCAAGAGTACACGATCAATGAAACCCTATGGGGAAAATCAAACTCCGACATGGTACAAGTTACAAGATCACCCAGCTAGCCTATGATGGGCTGTCACTAGATAGGCTTAACTGTCAACTTTCCCATGGCTGCGTCATTCTCAGCCCGATCTACACTCAAGAGTACACGATCAATGAAGCGCTAAGGGGAAAGTAGAAATCCTGCTTCATACAAGTTGCCGAGTGAGCGATCAATGAAACCCTATGGTGAAAATCAAACTCCGGCATGATACAAGTTGCAAGATCACCCAGCTAGCCTATGATGGGTTGTCACTAGATAGGCTTAACTGTCAACTTTCCCATGGCTGCGACCTTCTCAGCCCGAGCTACACTCAAGAGTACACGATCAATGAAACCCTATGGGGAAAATCAAACTCCGACATGGTACAAGTTGCAAGCTCACCCAGCTAGCCTATGATGGGCTGTCACTAGATAGGCTTAACTGTCAACTTTCCCATGGCTGCGTCATTCTCAGCCCGAGCTACACTCAAGAGTACACGATCAATGAAGCGCTAAGGGGAAAGTAGAAATCCTGCTTCATACAAAATGCCGAGTAAGCGATCAATGAAACCCTATGGTGAAAATCAAACTCCGGCATGATACAAGTTGCAAGATCACCCAGCTAGCCTATGATGGGTTGTCACTAGATAGGCTTAACTGTCAACTTTCCCATGGCTGCGACCTTCTCAGCCCGAGCTACACTCAAGAGTACACAATCAATGAAACCCTATGGGGAAAATCAAACTCCGACATGGTACAAGTTGCAAGATCACCCAGCTAGCCTATGATGGGCTGTCACTAGATAGGCTTAACTGTCAACTTTCCCATGGCTGCGTCATTCTCAGCCCGAGCTACACTCAAGAGTACACGATCAATGAAGCGCTAAGGGGAAAGTAGAAATCCTGCTTCATACAAGTTGCCGAGTAAGCGATCAATGAAACCCTATGGTGAAAATCAAACTCCGGCATGATACAAGTTGCAAGATCACCCAGCTAGCCTATGATGGGTTGTCACTAGATAGGCTTAACTGTCAACTTTCCCATGGCTGCGACCTTCTCAGCCCGAGCTACACTCAAGAGTACACGATCAATGAAACCCTATGGGGAAAATCAAACTCCGACATGGTACAAGTTGCAAGCTCACCCAGCTAGCCTATGATGGGCTGTCACTAGATAGGCTTAACTGTCAACTTTCCCATGGCTGCGTCATTCTCAGCCCGAGCTACACTCAAGAGTACACGATCAATAAAGCGCTAAGGGGAAAGTAGAAATCCTGCTTCATACAAGTTGCCGAGTAAGCGATCAATGAAACCCTATGGTGAAAATCAAACTCCGGCATAATACAAGTTGCAAGATCACCCAGCTAGCCTATGATGGGTTGTCACTAGATAGGCTTAACTGTCAACTTTCCCATGGCTGCGACCTTCTCAGCCCGAGCTACACTCAAGAGTACACGATCAATGAAACCCTATGGGGAAAATCAAACTCCGACATGGTACAAGTTTCAAGATCACCCAGCTAGCCTATGATGGGCTGTCACTAGATAGGCTTAACTGTCAACTTTCCCATGGCTGCGTCATTCTCAGCCCGATCTACACTCAAGAGTACACGATCAATGAAGCGCTAAGGGGAAAGTAGAAATCCTGCTTGATACAAGTTGCCGAGTGAGCGATCAATGAAACCCTATGGTGAAAATCAAACTCCGGCATGATACAAGTTGCAAGATCACCCAGCTAGCCTATGATGGGTTGTCACTAGATAGGCTTAACTGTCAACTTTCCCATGGCTGCGACCTTCTCAGCCCGAGCTACACTCAAGAGTACACGATCAATGAAACCCTATGGGGAAAATCAAACTCCGACATGGTACAAGTTGCAAGCTCACCCAGCTAGCCTATGATGGGCTGTCACTAGATAGGCTTAACTGTCAACTTTCCCATGGCTGCGTCATTCTCAGCCCGAGCTACACTCAAGAGTACACGATCAATGAAGCGCTAAGGGGAAAGTAGAAATCCTGCTTCATACAAGTTGCCAAGTAAGCGATCAATGAAACCCTATGGTGAAAATCAAACTCCGGCATAATACAAGTTGCAAGATCACCCAGCTAGCCTATGATGGGTTGTCACTAGATAGGCTTAACTGTCAACTTTCCCATGGCTGCGACCTTCTCAGCCCGAGCTACACTCAAGAGTACACGATCAATGAAACCCTATGGGGAAAATCAAACTCCGACATGGTACAAGTTTCAAGATCACCCAGCTAGCCTATGATGGGCTGTCACTAGATAGGCTTAACTGTCAACTTTCCCATGGCTGCGTCATTCTCAGCCCGATCTACACTCAAGAGTACACGATCAATGAAGCGCTAAGGGGAAAGTAGAAATCCTGCTTCATACAAGTTGCCGAGTAAGCGATCAATGAAACCCTATGGTGAAAATCAAACTCCGGCATGATACAAGTTGCAAGATCACCCAGCTAGCCTATGATGGGTTGTCACTAGATAGGCTTAACTGTCAACTTTCCCATGGCTGCGACCTTCTCAGCCCGAGCTACACTCAAGAGTACACGATCAATGAAACCCTATGGGGAAAATCAAACTCCGACATGGTACAAGTTACAAGATCACCCAGCTAGCCTATGATGGGCTGTCACTAGATAGGCTTAACTGTCAACTTTCCCATGGCTGCGTCATTCTCAGCCCGATCTACACTCAAGAGTACACGATCAATGAAGCGCTAAGGGGAAAGTAGAAATCCTGCTTCATACAAGTTGCCGAGTGAGCGATCAATGAAACCCTATGGTGAAAATCAAACTCCGGCATGATACAAGTTGCAAGATCACCCAGCTAGCCTATGATGGGTTGTCACTAGATAGGCTTAACTGTCAACTTTCCCATGGCTGCGACCTTCTCAGCCCGAGCTACACTCAAGAGTACACAATCAATGAAACCCTATGGGGAAAATCAAACTCCGACATGGTACAAGTTGCAAGCTCACCCAGCTAGCCTATGATGGGCTGTCACTAGATAGGCTTAACTGTCAACTTTCCCATGGCTGCGTCATTCTCAGCCCGAGCTACACTCAAGAGTACACGATCAATGAAGCGCTAAGGGGAAAGTAGAAATCCTGCTTCATACAAAATGCCGAGTAAGCGATCAATGAAACCCTATGGTGAAAATCAAACTCCGGCATGATACAAGTTGCAAGATCACCCAGCTAGCCTATGATGGGTTGTCACTAGATAGGCTTAACTGTCAACTTTCCCATGGCTGCGACCTTCTCAGCCCGAGCTACACTCAAGAGTACACAATCAATGAAACCCTATGGGGAAAATCAAACTCCGACATGGTACAAGTTGCAAGATCACCCAGCTAGCCTATGATGGGCTGTCACTAGATAGGCTTAACTGTCAACTTTCCCATGGCTGCGTCATTCTCAGCCCGATCTACACTCAAGAGTACACGATCAATGAAGCGCTAAGGGGAAAGTAGAAATCCTGCTTCATACAAGTTGCCGAGTAAGCGATCAATGAAACCCTATGGTGAAAATCAAACTCCGGCATGATACAAGTTGCAAGATCACCCAGCTAGCCTATGATGGGTTGTCACTAGATAGGCTTAACTGTCAACTTTCCCATGGCTGCGACCTTCTCAGCCCGAGCTACACTCAAGAGTACACAATCAATGAAACCCTATGGGGAAAATCAAACTCCGACATGGTACAAGTTGCAAGATCACCCAGCTAGCCTATGATGGGCTGTCACTAGATAGGCTTAACTGTCAACTTTCCCATGGCTGCGTCATTCTCAGCCCGATCTACACTCAAGAGTACACGATCAATGAAGCGCTAAGGGGAAAGTAGAAATCCTGCTTCATACAAGTTGCCGAGTAAGCGATCAATGAAACCCTATGGTGAAAATCAAACTCCGGCATGATACAAGTTGCAAGATCACCCAGCTAGCCTATGATGGGTTGTCACTAGATAGGCTTAACTGTCAACTTTCCCATGGCTGCGACCTTCTCAGCCCGAGCTACACTCAAGAGTACACGATCAATGAAACCCTATGGGGAAAATCAAACTCCGACATGGTACAAGTTACAAGATCACCCAGCTAGCCTATGATGGGCTGTCACTAGATAGGCTTAACTGTCAACTTTCCCATGGCTGCGTCATTCTCAGCCCGATCTACACTCAAGAGTACACGATCAATGAAGCGCTAAGGGGAAAGTAGAAATCCTGCTTCATACAAGTTGCCGAGTGAGCGATCAATGAAACCCTATGGTGAAAATCAAACTCCGGCATGATACAAGTTGCAAGATCACCCAGCTAGCCTATGATGGGTTGTCACTAGATAGGCTTAACTGTCAACTTTCCCATGGCTGCGACCTTCTCAGCCCGAGCTACACTCAAGAGTACACGATCAATGAAACCCTATGGGGAAAATCAAACTCCGACATGGTACAAGTTGCAAGCTCACCCAGCTAGCCTATGATGGGCTGTCACTAGATAGGCTTAACTGTCAACTTTCCCATGGCTGCGTCATTCTCAGCCCGAGCTACACTCAAGAGTACACGATCAATGAAGCGCTAAGGGGAAAGTAGAAATCCTGCTTCATACAAAATGCCGAGTAAGCGATCAATGAAACCCTATGGTGAAAATCAAACTCCGGCATGATACAAGTTGCAAGATCACCCAGCTAGCCTATGATGGGTTGTCACTAGATAGGCTTAACTGTCAACTTTCCCATGGCTGCGACCTTCTCAGCCCGAGCTACACTCAAGAGTACACAATCAATGAAACCCTATGGGGAAAATCAAACTCCGACATGGTACAAGTTGCAAGATCACCCAGCTAGCCTATGATGGGCTGTCACTAGATAGGCTTAACTGTCAACTTTCCCATGGCTGCGTCATTCTCAGCCCGAGCTACACTCAAGAGTACACGATCAATGAAGCGCTAAGGGGAAAGTAGAAATCCTGCTTCATACAAGTTGCCGAGTAAGCGATCAATGAAACCCTATGGTGAAAATCAAACTCCGGCATGATACAAGTTGCAAGATCACCCAGCTAGCCTATGATGGGTTGTCACTAGATAGGCTTAACTGTCAACTTTCCCATGGCTGCGACCTTCTCAGCCCGAGCTACACTCAAGAGTACACGATCAATGAAACCCTATGGGGAAAATCAAACTCCGACATGGTACAAGTTGCAAGCTCACCCAGCTAGCCTATGATGGGCTGTCACTAGATAGGCTTAACTGTCAACTTTCCCATGGCTGCGTCATTCTCAGCCCGAGCTACACTCAAGAGTACACGATCAATAAAGCGCTAAGGGGAAAGTAGAAATCCTGCTTCATACAAGTTGCCGAGTAAGCGATCAATGAAACCCTATGGTGAAAATCAAACTCCGGCATAATACAAGTTGCAAGATCACCCAGCTAGCCTATGATGGGTTGTCACTAGATAGGCTTAACTGTCAACTTTCCCATGGCTGCGACCTTCTCAGCCCGAGCTACACTCAAGAGTACACGATCAATGAAACCCTATGGGGAAAATCAAACTCCGACATGGTACAAGTTTCAAGATCACCCAGCTAGCCTATGATGGGCTGTCACTAGATAGGCTTAACTGTCAACTTTCCCATGGCTGCGTCATTCTCAGCCCGATCTACACTCAAGAGTACACGATCAATGAAGCGCTAAGGGGAAAGTAGAAATCCTGCTTGATACAAGTTGCCGAGTGAGCGATCAATGAAACCCTATGGTGAAAATCAAACTCCGGCATGATACAAGTTGCAAGATCACCCAGCTAGCCTATGATGGGTTGTCACTAGATAGGCTTAACTGTCAACTTTCCCATGGCTGCGACCTTCTCAGCCCGAGCTACACTCAAGAGTACACGATCAATGAAACCCTATGGGGAAAATCAAACTCCGACATGGTACAAGTTGCAAGCTCACCCAGCTAGCCTATGATGGGCTGTCACTAGATAGGCTTAACTGTCAACTTTCCCATGGCTGCGTCATTCTCAGCCCGAGCTACACTCAAGAGTACACGATCAATGAAGCGCTAAGGGGAAAGTAGAAATCCTGCTTCATACAAGTTGCCAAGTAAGCGATCAATGAAACCCTATGGTGAAAATCAAACTCCGGCATAATACAAGTTGCAAGATCACCCAGCTAGCCTATGATGGGTTGTCACTAGATAGGCTTAACTGTCAACTTTCCCATGGCTGCGACCTTCTCAGCCCGAGCTACACTCAAGAGTACACGATCAATGAAACCCTATGGGGAAAATCAAACTCCGACATGGTACAAGTTTCAAGATCACCCAGCTAGCCTATGATGGGCTGTCACTAGATAGGCTTAACTGTCAACTTTCCCATGGCTGCGTCATTCTCAGCCCGATCTACACTCAAGAGTACACGATCAATGAAGCGCTAAGGGGAAAGTAGAAATCCTGCTTCATACAAGTTGCCGAGTAAGCGATCAATGAAACCCTATGGTGAAAATCAAACTCCGGCATGATACAAGTTGCAAGATCACCCAGCTAGCCTATGATGGGTTGTCACTAGATAGGCTTAACTGTCAACTTTCCCATGGCTGCGACCTTCTCAGCCCGAGCTACACTCAAGAGTACACGATCAATGAAACCCTATGGGGAAAATCAAACTCCGACATGGTACAAGTTACAAGATCACCCAGCTAGCCTATGATGGGCTGTCACTAGATAGGCTTAACTGTCAACTTTCCCATGGCTGCGTCATTCTCAGCCCGATCTACACTCAAGAGTACACGATCAATGAAGCGCTAAGGGGAAAGTAGAAATCCTGCTTCATACAAGTTGCCGAGTGAGCGATCAATGAAACCCTATGGTGAAAATCAAACTCCGGCATGATACAAGTTGCAAGATCACCCAGCTAGCCTATGATGGGTTGTCACTAGATAGGCTTAACTGTCAACTTTCCCATGGCTGCGACCTTCTCAGCCCGAGCTACACTCAAGAGTACACGATCAATGAAACCCTATGGGGAAAATCAAACTCCGACATGGTACAAGTTGCAAGCTCACCCAGCTAGCCTATGATGGGCTGTCACTAGATAGGCTTAACTGTCAACTTTCCCATGGCTGCGTCATTCTCAGCCCGAGCTACACTCAAGAGTACACGATCAATGAAGCGCTAAGGGGAAAGTAGAAATCCTGCTTCATACAAAATGCCGAGTAAGCAATCAATGAAACCCTATGGTGAAAATCAAACTCCGGCATGATACAAGTTGCAAGATCACCCAGCTAGCCTATGATGGGTTGTCACTAGATAGGCTTAACTGTCAACTTTCCCATGGCTGCGACCTTCTCAGCCCGAGCTACACTCAAGAGTACACAATCAATGAAACCCTATGGGGAAAATCAAACTCCGACATGGTACAAGTTGCAAGCTCACCCAGCTAGCCTATGATGTGCTGTCACTAGATAGGCTTAACTGTCAACTTTCCCATGGCTGCGTCATTCTCAGCCCGATCTACACTCAAGAGTACACGATCAATGAAGCGCTAAGGGGAAAGTAGAAATCCTGCTTCATACAAGTTGCCGAGTAAGCGATCAATGAAACCCTATGGTGAAAATCAAACTCCGGCATGATACAAGTTGCAAGATCACCCAGCTAGCCTATGATGGGTTGTCACTAGATAGGCTTAACTGTCAACTTTCCCATGGCTGCGACCTTCTCAGCCCGAGCTACACTCAAGAGTACACGATCAATGAAACCCTATGGGGAAAATCAAACTCCGACATGGTACAAGTTGCAAGCTCACCCAGCTAGCCTATGATGGGCTGTCACTAGATAGGCTTAACTGTCAACTTTCCCATGGCTGCGTCATTCTCAGCCCGAGCTACACTCAAGAGTACACGATCAATGAAACCCTATGGGGAAAATCAAACTCCGACATGGTACAAGTTGCAAGATCACCCAGCTAGCCTATGATGGACTGTCACTAGATAGGCTTAACTGTCAACTTTCCCATGGCTGCGTCATTCTCAGCCCGAGCTACACTCAAGAGTACACGATCAATGAAGCGCTAAGGGGAAAGTAGAAATCCTGCTTGATACAAGTTGCCGAGTGAGCGATCAATGAAACCCTATGGTGAAAATCAAACTCCGGCATGATACAAGTTGCAAGATCACCCAGCTAGCCTATGATGGGTTGTCACTAGATAGGCTTAACTGTCAACTTTCCCATGGCTGCGACCTTCTCAGCCCGAGCTACACTCAAGAGTATACGATCAATGAAACCCTATGGGGAAAATCAAACTCCGACATGGTACAAGTTGCAAGATCACCCAGCTAGCCTATGATGGGCTGTCACTAGATAGGCTTAACTGTCAACTTTCCCATGGCTGCGTCATTCTCAGCCCGATCTACACTCAAGAGTACACGATCAATGAAGCGCTAAGGGGAAAGTAGAAATCCTGCTTCATACAAGTTGCCGAGTAAGCGATCAATGAAACCCTATGGTGAAAATCAAACTCCGGCATGATACAAGTTGCAAGATCACCCAGCTAGCCTATGATGGGTTGTCCCTAGATAGGCTTAACTGTCAACTTTCCCATGGCTGCGACCTTCTCAGCCCGAGCTACACTCAAGAGTATACGATCAATGAAACCCTATGGGGAAAATCAAACTCCGACATGGTACAAGTTACAAGATCACCCAGCTAGCCTATGATGGGCTGTCACTAGATAGGCTTAACTGTCAACTTTCCCATGGCTGCGTCATTCTCAGCCCGATCTACACTCAAGAGTACACGATCAATGAAGCGCTAAGGGGAAAGTAGAAATTCTGCTTCATACAAGTTGCCGAGTAAGCGATCAATGAAACCCTATGGTGAAAATCAAACTCCGGCATGATACAAGTTGCAAGATCACCCAGCTAGCCTATGATGGGTTGTCACTAGATAGGCTTAACTGTCAACTTTCCCATGGCTGCGACCTTCTCAGCCCGAGCTACACTCAAGAGTACACGATCAATGAAACCCTATGGGGAAAATCAAACTCCGACATGGTACAAGTTGCAAGCTCACCCAGCTAGCCTATGATGGGCTGTCACTAGATAGGCTTAACTGTCAACTTTCCCATGGCTGCGTCATTCTCAGCCCGAGCTACACTCAAGAGTACACGATCAATGAAGCGCTAAGGGGAAAGTAGAAATCCTGCTTCATACAAAATGCCGAGTAAGCGATCAATGAAACCATATGGTGAAAATCAAACTCCGGCATGATACAAGTTGCAAGATCACCCAGCTAGCCTATGATGGGTTGTCACTAGATAGGCTTAACTGTCAACTTTCCCATGGCTGCGACCTTCTCAGCCCGAGCTACACTCAAGAGTACACAATCAATGAAACCCTATGGGGAAAATCAAACTCCGACATGGTACAAGTTGCAAGATCACCCAGCTAGCCTATGATGGGCTGTCACTAGATAGGCTTAACTGTCAACTTTCCCATGGCTGCGTCATTCTCAGCCCGATCTACACTCAAGAGTACACGATCAATGAAGCGCTAAGGGGAAAGTAGAAATCCTGCTTCATACAAGTTGCCGAGTAAGCGATCAATGAAACCCTATGGTGAAAATCAAACTCCGGCATGATACAAGTTGCAAGATCACCCAGCTAGCCTATGATGGGTTGTCACTAGATAGGCTTAACTGTCAACTTTCCCATGGCTGCGACCTTCTCAGCCCGAGCTACACTCAAGAGTACACAATCAATGAAACCCTATGGGGAAAATCAAACTCCGACATGGTACAAGTTGCAAGATCACCCAGCTAGCCTATGATGGGCTGTCACTAGATAGGCTTAACTGTCAACTTTCCCATGGCTGCGTCATTCTCAGCCCGATCTACACTCAAGAGTGCACGATCAATGAAGCGCTAAGGGGAAAGTAGAAATCCTGCTTCATACAAG
Source organism: Leptodactylus fuscus (assembly GCF_031893055.1). Classification (NCBI taxonomy): domain Eukaryota; kingdom Metazoa; phylum Chordata; class Amphibia; order Anura; family Leptodactylidae; genus Leptodactylus; species Leptodactylus fuscus. The sequence goes on along the minus strand of NW_027440740.1, from coordinate 31,489 downwards.
TTGCCGAGTAAGCGATCAATGAAACCCTATGGTGAAAATCAAACTCCGGCATGATACAAGTTGCAAGATCACCCAGCTAGCCTATGATGGGTTGTCACTAGATAGGCTTAACTGTCAACTTTCCCATGGCTGCGACCTTCTCAGCCCGAGCTACACTCAAGAGTACACGATCAATGAAACCCTATGGGAAAATCAAACTCCGACATGGTACAAGTTACAAGATCACCCAGCTAGCCTATGATGGGCTGTCACTAGATAGGCTTAACTGTCAACTTTCCCATGGCTGCGTCATTCTCAGCCCGATCTACACTCAAGAGTACACGATCAATGAAGCGCTAAGGGGAAAGTAGAAATCCTGCTTCATACAAGTTGCCGAGTGAGCGATCAATGAAACCCTATGGTGAAAATCAAACTCCGGCATGATACAAGTTGCAAGATCACCCAGCTAGCCTATGATGGGTTGTCACTAGATAGGCTTAACTGTCAACTTTCCCATGGCTGCGACCTTCTCAGCCCGAGCTACACTCAAGAGTACACGATCAATGAAACCCTATGGGGAAAATCAAACTCCGACATGGTACAAGTTGCAAGCTCACCCAGCTAGCCTATGATGGGCTGTCACTAGATAGGCTTAACTGTCAACTTTCCCATGGCTGCGTCATTCTCAGCCCGAGCTACACTCAAGAGTACACGATCAATGAAGCGCTAAGGGGAAAGTAGAAATCCTGCTTCATACAAAATGCCGAGTAAGCGATCAATGAAACCCTATGGTGAAAATCAAACTCCGGCATGATACAAGTTGCAAGATCACCCAGCTAGCCTATGATGGGTTGTCACTATATAGGCTTAACTGTCAACTTTCCCATGGCTGCGACCTTCTCAGCCCGAGCTACACTCAAGAGTACACAATCAATGAAACCCTATGGGGAAAATCAAACTCCGACATGGTACAAGTTGCAAGATCACCCAGCTAGCCTATGATGGGCTGTCACTAGATAGGCTTAACTGTCAACTTTCCCATGGCTGCGTCATTCTCAGCCCGAGCTACACTCAAGAGTACACGATCAATGAAGCGCTAAGGGGAAAGTAGAAATCCTGCTTCATACAAGTTGCCGAGTAAGCGATCAATGAAACCCTATGGTGAAAATCAAACTCCGGCATGATACAAGTTGCAAGATCACCCAGCTAGCCTATGATGGGTTGTCACTAGATAGGCTTAACTGTCAACTTTCCCATGGCTGCGACCTTCTCAGCCCGAGCTACACTCAAGAGTACACGATCAATGAAACCCTATGGGGAAAATCAAACTCCGACATGGTACAAGTTGCAAGCTCACCCAGCTAGCCTATGATGGGCTGTCACTAGATAGGCTTAACTGTCAACTTTCCCATGGCTGCGTCATTCTCAGCCCGAGCTACACTCAAGAGTACACGATCAATGAAACCCTATGGGGAAAATCAAACTCCGACATGGTACAAGTTGCAAGATCACCCAGCTAGCCTATGATGGGCTGTCACTAGATAGGCTTAACTGTCAACTTTCCCATGGCTGCGTCATTCTCAGCCCGAGCTACACTCAAGAGTACACGATCAATGAAGCGCTAAGGGGAAAGTAGAAATCCTGCTTGATACAAGTTGCCGAGTGAGCGATCAATGAAACCCTATGGTGAAAATCAAACTCCGGCATGATACAAGTTGCAAGATCACCCAGCTAGCCTATGATGGGTTGTCACTAGATAGGCTTAACTGTCAACTTTCCCATGGCTGCGACCTTCTCAGCCCGAGCTACACTCAAGAGTATACGATCAATGAAACCCTATGGGGAAAATCAAACTCCGACATTGTACAAGTTGCAAGATCACCCAGCTAGCCTATGATGGGCTGTCACTAGATAGGCTTAACTGTCAACTTTCCCATGGCTGCGTCATTCTCAGCCCGATCTACACTCAAGAGTACACGATCAATGAAGCGCTAAGGGGAAAGTAGAAATCCTGCTTCATACAAGTTGCCGAGTAAGCGATCAATGAAACCCTATGGTGAAAATCAAACTCCGGCATGATACAAGTTGCAAGATCACCCAGCTAGCCTATGATGGGTTGTCCCTAGATAGGCTTAACTGTCAACTTTCCCATGGCTGCGACCTTCTCAGCCCGAGCTACACTCAAGAGTATACGATCAATGAAACCCTATGGGGAAAATCAAACTCCGACATGGTACAAGTTACAAGATCACCCAGCTAGCCTATGATGGGCTGTCACTAGATAGGCTTAACTGTCAACTTTCCCATGGCTGCGTCATTCTCAGCCCGATCTACACTCAAGAGTACACGATCAATGAAGCGCTAAGGGGAAAGTAGAAATTCTGCTTCATATAAGTTGCCGAGTAAGCGATCAATGAAACCCTATGGTGAAAATCAAACTCCGGCATGATACAAGTTGCAAGATCACCCAGCTAGCCTATGATGGGTTGTCACTAGATAGGCTTAACTGTCAACTTTCCCATGGCTGCGACCTTCTCAGCCCGAGCTACACTCAAGAGTACACGATCAATGAAACCCTATGGGGAAAATCAAACTCCGACATGGTACAAGTTACAAGATCACCCAGCTAGCCTATGATGGGCTGTCACTAGATAGGCTTAACTGTCAACTTTCCCATGGCTGCGTCATTCTCAGCCCGATCTACACTCAAGAGTACACGATCAATGAAGCGCTAAGGGGAAAGTAGAAATCCTGCTTCATACAAGTTGCCGAGTGAGCGATCAATGAAACCCTATGGTGAAAATCAAACTCCGGCATGATACAAGTTGCAAGATCACCCAGCTAGCCTATGATGGGTTGTCACTAGATAGGCTTAACTGTCAACTTTCCCATGGCTGCGACCTTCTCAGCCCGAGCTACACTCAAGAGTACACGATCAATGAAACCCTATGGGGAAAATCAAACTCCGACATGGTACAAGTTGCAAGCTCACCCAGCTAGCCTATGATGGGCTGTCACTAGATAGGCTTAACTGTCAACTTTCCCATGGCTGCGTCATTCTCAGCCCGAGCTACACTCAAGAGTACACGATCAATGAAGCGCTAAGGGGAAAGTAGAAATCCTGCTTCATACAAAATGCCGAGTAAGCGATCAATGAAACCCTATGTTGAAAATCAAACTCCGGCATGATACAAGTTGCAAGATCACCCAGCTAGCCTATGATGGGTTGTCACTAGATAGGCTTAACTGTCAACTTTCCCATGGCTGCGACCTTCTCAGCCCGAGCTACACTCAAGAGTACACAATCAATGAAACCCTATGGGGAAAATCAAACTCCGACATGGTACAAGTTACAAGATCACCCAGCTAGCCTATGATGGGCTGTCACTAGATAGGCTTAACTGTCAACTTTCCCATGGCTGCGTCATTCTCAGCCCGATCTACACTCAAGAGTACACGATCAATGAAGCGCTAAGGGGAAAGTAGAAATCCTGCTTCATACAAGTTGCCGAGTGAGCGATCAATGAAACCCTATGGTGAAAATCAAACTCCGGCATGATACAAGTTGCAAGATCACCCAGCTAGCCTATGATGGGTTGTCACTAGATAGGCTTAACTGTCAACTTTCCCATGGCTGCGACCTTCTCAGCCCGAGCTACACTCAAGAGTACACGATCAATGAAACCCTATGGGGAAAATCAAACTCCGACATGGTACAAGTTGCAAGCTCACCCAGCTAGCCTATGATGGGCTGTCACTAGATAGGCTTAACTGTCAACTTTCCCATGGCTGCGTCATTCTCAGCCCGAGCTACACTCAAGAGTACACGATCAATGAAGCGCTAAGGGGAAAGTAGAAATCCTGCTTCATACAAAATGCCGAGTAAGCGATCAATGAAACCCTATGGTGAAAATCAAACTCCGGCATGATACAAGTTGCAAGATCACCCAGCTAGCCTATGATGGGTTGTCACTAGATAGGCTTAACTGTCAACTTTCCCATGGCTGCGACCTTCTCAGCCCGAGCTACACTCAAGAGTACACAATCAATGAAACCCTATGGGGAAAATCAAACTCCGACATGGTACAAGTTGCAAGATCACCCAGCTAGCCTATGATGGGCTGTCACTAGATAGGCTTAACTGTCAACTTTCCCATGGCTGCGTCATTCTCAGCCCGATCTACACTCAAGAGTACACGATCAATGAAGCGCTAAGGGGAAAGTAGAAATCCTGCTTCATACAAGTTGCCGAGTAAGCGATCAATGAAACCCTATGGTGAAAATCAAACTCCGACATGGTACAAGTTGCAAGATCACCCAGCTAGCCTATGATGGGTTGTCACTAGATAGGCTTAACTGTCAACTTTCCCATGGCTGCGACCTTCTCAGCCCGAGCTACACTCAAGAGTACACAATCAATGAAACCCTATGGGGAAAATCAAACTCCGACATGGTACAAGTTGCAAGATCACCCAGCTAGCCTATGATGGGCTGTCACTAGATAGGCTTAACTGTCAACTTTCCCATGGCTGCGTCATTCTCAAGCCCGATCTACACTCAAGAGTACACGATCAATGAAGCGCTAAGGGGAAAGTAGAAATCCTGCTTCATACAAGTTGCCGAGTAAGCGATCAATGAAACCCTATGGTGAAAATCAAACTCCGGCATGATACAAGTTGCAAGATCACCCAGCTAGCCTATGATGGGTTGTCACTAGATAGGCTTAACTGTCAACTTTCCCATGGCTGCGACCTTCTCAGCCCGAGCTACACTCAAGAGTACACGATCAATGAAACCCTATGGGGAAAATCAAACTCCGACATGGTACAAGTTACAAGATCACCCAGCTAGCCTATGATGGGCTGTCACTAGATAGGCTTAACTGTCAACTTTCCCATGGCTGCGTCATTCTCAGCCCGATCTACACTCAAGAGTACACGATCAATGAAGCGCTAAGGGGAAAGTAGAAATCCTGCTTCATACAAGTTGCCGAGTGAGCGATCAATGAAACCCTATGGTGAAAATCAAACTCCGGCATGATACAAGTTGCAAGATCACCCAGCTAGCCTATGATGGGTTGTCACTAGATAGGCTTAACTGTCAACTTTCCCATGGCTGCGACCTTCTCAGCCCGAGCTACACTCAAGAGTACACGATCAATGAAACCCTATGGGGAAAATCAAACTCCGACATGGTACAAGTTGCAAGCTCACCCAGCTAGCCTATGATGGGCTGTCACTAGATAGGCTTAACTGTCAACTTTTCCCATGGCTGCGTCATTCTCAGCCCGAGCTACACTCAAGAGTACACGATCAATGAAGCGCTAAGGGGAAAGTAGAAATCCTGCTTCATACAAAATGCCGAGTAAGCGATCAATGAAACCCTATGTTGAAAATCAAACTCCGGCATGATACAAGTTGCAAGATCACCCAGCTAGCCTATGATGGGTTGTCACTAGATAGGCTTAACTGTCAACTTTCCCATGGCTGCGACCTTCTCAGCCCGAGCTACACTCAAGAGTACACAATCAATGAAACCCTATGGGGAAAATCAAACTCCGACATGGTACAAGTTACAAGATCACCCAGCTAGCCTATGATGGGCTGTCACTAGATAGGCTTAACTGTCAACTTTCCCATGGCTGCGTCATTCTCAGCCCGATCTACACTCAAGAGTACACGATCAATGAAGCGCTAAGGGGAAAGTAGAAATCCTGCTTCATACAAGTTGCCGAGTGAGCGATCAATGAAACCCTATGGTGAAAATCAAACTCCGGCATGATACAAGTTGCAAGATCACCCAGCTAGCCTATGATGGGTTGTCACTAGATAGGCTTAACTGTCAACTTTCCCATGGCTGCGACCTTCTCAGCCCGAGCTACACTCAAGAGTACACGATCAATGAAACCCTATGGGGAAAATCAAACTCCGACATGGTACAAGTTGCAAGCTCACCCAGCTAGCCTATGATGGGCTGTCACTAGATAGGCTTAACTGTCAACTTTCCCATGGCTGCGTCATTCTCAGCCCGAGCTACACTCAAGAGTACACGATCAATGAAGCGCTAAGGGGAAAGTAGAAATCCTGCTTCATACAAAATGCCGAGTAAGCGATCAATGAAACCCTATGGTGAAAATCAAACTCCGGCATGATACAAGTTGCAAGATCACCCAGCTAGCCTATGATGGGTTGTCACTAGATAGGCTTAACTGTCAACTTTCCCATGGCTGCGACCTTCTCAGCCCGAGCTACACTCAAGAGTACACAATCAATGAAACCCTATGGGGAAAATCAAACTCCGACATGGTACAAGTTGCAAGATCACCCAGCTAGCCTATGATGGGCTGTCACTAGATAGGCTTAACTGTCAACTTTCCCATGGCTGCGTCATTCTCAGCCCGATCTACACTCAAGAGTACACGATCAATGAAGCGCTAAGGGGAAAGTAGAAATCCTGCTTCATACAAGTTGCCGAGTAAGCGATCAATGAAACCCTATGGTGAAAATCAAACTCCGGCATGATACAAGTTGCAAGATCACCCAGCTAGCCTATGATGGGTTGTCACTAGATAGGCTTAACTGTCAACTTTCCCATGGCTGCGACCTTCTCAGCCCGAGCTACACTCAAGAGTACACAATCAATGAAACCCTATGGGGAAAATCAAACTCCGACATGGTACAAGTTGCAAGATCACCCAGCTAGCCTATGATGGGCTGTCACTAGATAGGCTTAACTGTCAACTTTCCCATGGCTGCGTCATTCTCAGCCCGATCTACACTCAAGAGTACACGATCAATGAAGCGCTAAGGGGAAAGTAGAAATCCTGCTTCATACAAGTTGCCGAGTAAGCGATCAATGAAACCCTATGGTGAAAATCAAACTCCGGCATGATACAAGTTGCAAGATCACCCAGCTAGCCTATGATGGGTTGTCACTAGATAGGCTTAACTGTCAACTTTCCCATGGCTGCGACCTTCTCAGCCCGAGCTACACTCAAGAGTACACGATCAATGAAACCCTATGGGGAAAATCAAACTCCGACATGGTACAAGTTACAAGATCACCCAGCTAGCCTATGATGGGCTGTCACTAGATAGGCTTAACTGTCAACTTTCCCATGGCTGCGTCATTCTCAGCCCGATCTACACTCAAGAGTACACGATCAATGAAGCGCTAAGGGGAAAGTAGAAATCCTGCTTCATACAAGTTGCCGAGTGAGCGATCAATGAAACCCTATGGTGAAAATCAAACTCCGGCATGATACAAGTTGCAAGATCACCCAGCTAGCCTATGATGGGTTGTCACTAGATAGGCTTAACTGTCAACTTTCCCATGGCTGCGACCTTCTCAGCCCGAGCTACACTCAAGAGTACACGATCAATGAAACCCTATGGGGAAAATCAAACTCCGACATGGTACAAGTTGCAAGCTCACCCAGCTAGCCTATGATGGGCTGTCACTAGATAGGCTTAACTGTCAACTTTCCCATGGCTGCGTCATTCTCAGCCCGAGCTACACTCAAGAGTACACGATCAATGAAGCGCTAAGGGGAAAGTAGAAATCCTGCTTCATACAAAATGCCGAGTAAGCGATCAATGAAACCCTATGGTGAAAATCAAACTCCGGCATGATACAAGTTGCAAGATCACCCAGCTAGCCTATGATGGGTTGTCACTAGATAGGCTTAACTGTCAACTTTCCCATGGCTGCGACCTTCTCAGCCCGAGCTACACTCAAGAGTACACAATCAATGAAACCCTATGGGGAAAATCAAACTCCGACATGGTACAAGTTGCAAGATCACCCAGCTAGCCTATGATGGGCTGTCACTAGATAGGCTTAACTGTCAACTTTCCCATGGCTGCGTCATTCTCAGCCCGAGCTACACTCAAGAGTACACGATCAATGAAGCGCTAAGGGGAAAGTAGAAATCCTGCTTCATACAAGTTGCCGAGTAAGCGATCAATGAAACCCTATGGTGAAAATCAAACTCCGGCATGATACAAGTTGCAAGATCACCCAGCTAGCCTATGATGGGTTGTCACTAGATAGGCTTAACTGTCAACTTTCCCATGGCTGCGACCTTCTCAGCCCGAGCTACACTCAAGAGTACACGATCAATGAAACCCTATGGGGAAAATCAAACTCCGACATGGTACAAGTTGCAAGCTCACCCAGCTAGCCTATGATGGGCTGTCACTAGATAGGCTTAACTGTCAACTTTCCCATGGCTGCGTCATTCTCAGCCCGAGCTACACTCAAGAGTACACGATCAATGAAGCGCTAAGGGGAAAGTAGAAATCCTGCTTCATACAAGTTGCCGAGTAAGCGATCAATGAAACCCTATGGTGAAAATCAAACTCCGGCATAATACAAGTTGCAAGATCACCCAGCTAGCCTATGATGGGTTGTCACTAGATAGGCTTAACTGTCAACTTTCCCATGGCTGCGACCTTCTCAGCCCGAGCTACACTCAAGAGTACACGATCAATGAAACCCTATGGGGAAAATCAAACTCCGACATGGTACAAGTTTCAAGATCACCCAGCTAGCCTATGATGGGCTGTCACTAGATAGGCTTAACTGTCAACTTTCCCATGGCTGCGTCATTCTCAGCCCGATCTACACTCAAGAGTACACGATCAATGAAGCGCTAAGGGGAAAGTAGAAATCCTGCTTGATACAAGTTGCCGAGTGAGCGATCAATGAAACCCTATGGTGAAAATCAAACTCCGGCATGATACAAGTTGCAAGATCACCCAGCTAGCCTATGATGGGTTGTCACTAGATAGGCTTAACTGTCAACTTTCCCATGGCTGCGACCTTCTCAGCCCGAGCTACACTCAAGAGTACACGATCAATGAAACCCTATGGGGAAAATCAAACTCCGACATGGTACAAGTTGCAAGCTCACCCAGCTAGCCTATGATGGGCTGTCACTAGATAGGCTTAACTGTCAACTTTCCCATGGCTGCGTCATTCTCAGCCCGAGCTACACTCAAGAGTACACGATCAATGAAGCGCTAAGGGGAAAGTAGAAATCCTGCTTCATACAAGTTGCCAAGTAAGCGATCAATGAAACCCTATGGTGAAAATCAAACTCCGGCATAATACAAGTTGCAAGATCACCCAGCTAGCCTATGATGGGTTGTCACTAGATAGGCTTAACTGTCAACTTTCCCATGGCTGCGACCTTCTCAGCCCGAGCTACACTCAAGAGTACACGATCAATGAAACCCTATGGGGAAAATCAAACTCCGACATGGTACAAGTTTCAAGATCACCCAGCTAGCCTATGATGGGCTGTCACTAGATAGGCTTAACTGTCAACTTTCCCATGGCTGCGTCATTCTCAGCCCGATCTACACTCAAGAGTACACGATCAATGAAGCGCTAAGGGGAAAGTAGAAATCCTGCTTCATACAAGTTGCCGAGTAAGCGATCAATGAAACCCTATGGTGAAAATCAAACTCCGGCATGATACAAGTTGCAAGATCACCCAGCTAGCCTATGATGGGTTGTCACTAGATAGGCTTAACTGTCAACTTTCCCATGGCTGCGACCTTCTCAGCCCGAGCTACACTCAAGAGTACACGATCAATGAAACCCTATGGGGAAAATCAAACTCCGACATGGTACAAGTTACAAGATCACCCAGCTAGCCTATGATGGGCTGTCACTAGATAGGCTTAACTGTCAACTTTCCCATGGCTGCGTCATTCTCAGCCCGATCTACACTCAAGAGTACACGATCAATGAAGCGCTAAGGGGAAAGTAGAAATCCTGCTTCATACAAGTTGCCGAGTGAGCGATCAATGAAACCCTATGGTGAAAATCAAACTCCGGCATGATACAAGTTGCAAGATCACCCAGCTAGCCTATGATGGGTTGTCACTAGATAGGCTTAACTGTCAACTTTCCCATGGCTGCGACCTTCTCAGCCCGAGCTACACTCAAGAGTACACGATCAATGAAACCCTATGGGGAAAATCAAACTCCGACATGGTACAAGTTGCAAGCTCACCCAGCTAGCCTATGATGGGCTGTCACTAGATAGGCTTAACTGTCAACTTTCCCATGGCTGCGTCATTCTCAGCCCGAGCTACACTCAAGAGTACACGATCAATGAAGCGCTAAGGGGAAAGTAGAAATCCTGCTTCATACAAAATGCCGAGTAAGCAATCAATGAAACCCTATGGTGAAAATCAAACTCCGGCATGATACAAGTTGCAAGATCACCCAGCTAGCCTATGATGGGTTGTCACTAGATAGGCTTAACTGTCAACTTTCCCATGGCTGCGACCTTCTCAGCCCGAGCTACACTCAAGAGTACACAATCAATGAAACCCTATGGGGAAAATCAAACTCCGACATGGTACAAGTTGCAAGCTCACCCAGCTAGCCTATGATGTGCTGTCACTAGATAGGCTTAACTGTCAACTTTCCCATGGCTGCGTCATTCTCAGCCCGATCTACACTCAAGAGTACACGATCAATGAAGCGCTAAGGGGAAAGTAGAAATCCTGCTTCATACAAGTTGCCGAGTAAGCGATCAATGAAACCCTATGGTGAAAATCAAACTCCGGCATGATACAAGTTGCAAGATCACCCAGCTAGCCTATGATGGGTTGTCACTAGATAGGCTTAACTGTCAACTTTCCCATGGCTGCGACCTTCTCAGCCCGAGCTACACTCAAGAGTACACGATCAATGAAACCCTATGGGGAAAATCAAACTCCGACATGGTACAAGTTGCAAGCTCACCCAGCTAGCCTATGATGGGCTGTCACTAGATAGGCTTAACTGTCAACTTTCCCATGGCTGCGTCATTCTCAGCCCGAGCTACACTCAAGAGTACACGATCAATGAAACCCTATGGGGAAAATCAAACTCCGACATGGTACAAGTTGCAAGATCACCCAGCTAGCCTATGATGGGCTGTCACTAGATAGGCTTAACTGTCAACTTTCCCATGGCTGCGTCATTCTCAGCCCGAGCTACACTCAAGAGTACACGATCAATGAAGCGCTAAGGGGAAAGTAGAAATCCTGCTTGATACAAGTTGCCGAGTGAGCGATCAATGAAACCCTATGGTGAAAATCAAACTCCGGCATGATACAAGTTGCAAGATCACCCAGCTAGCCTATGATGGGTTGTCACTAGATAGGCTTAACTGTCAACTTTCCCATGGCTGCGACCTTCTCAGCCCGAGCTACACTCAAGAGTATACGATCAATGAAACCCTATGGGGAAAATCAAACTCCGACATGGTACAAGTTGCAAGATCACCCAGCTAGCCTATGATGGGCTGTCACTAGATAGGCTTAACTGTCAACTTTCCCATGGCTGCGTCATTCTCAGCCCGATCTACACTCAAGAGTACACGATCAATGAAGCGCTAAGGGGAAAGTAGAAATCCTGCTTCATACAAGTTGCCGAGTAAGCGATCAATGAAACCCTATGGTGAAAATCAAACTCCGGCATGATACAAGTTGCAAGATCACCCAGCTAGCCTATGATGGGTTGTCCCTAGATAGGCTTAACTGTCAACTTTCCCATGGCTGCGACCTTCTCAGCCCGAGCTACACTCAAGAGTATACGATCAATGAAACCCTATGGGGAAAATCAAACTCCGACATGGTACAAGTTACAAGATCACCCAGCTAGCCTATGATGGGCTGTCACTAGATAGGCTTAACTGTCAACTTTCCCATGGCTGCGTCATTCTCAGCCCGATCTACACTCAAGAGTACACGATCAATGAAGCGCTAAAGGGAAAGTAGAAATTCTGCTTCATACAAGTTGCCGAGTAAGCGATCAATGAAACCCTATGGTGAAAATCAAACTCCGGCATGATACAAGTTGCAAGATCACCCAGCTAGCCTATGATGGGTTGTCACTAGATAGGCTTAACTGTCAACTTTCCCATGGCTGCGACCTTCTCAGCCCGAGCTACACTCAAGAGTACACGATCAATGAAACCCTATGGGGAAAATCAAACTCCGACATGGTACAAGTTACAAGATCACCCAGCTAGCCTATGATGGGCTGTCACTAGATAGGCTTAACTGTCAACTTTCCCATGGCTGCGTCATTCTCAGCCCGATCTACACTCAAGAGTACACGATCAATGAAGCGCTAAGGGGAAAGTAGAAATCCTGCTTCATACAAGTTGCCGAGTGAGCGATCAATGAAACCCTATGGTGAAAATCAAACTCCGGCATGATACAAGTTGCAAGATCACCCAGCTAGCCTATGATGGGTTGTCACTAGATAGGCTTAACTGTCAACTTTCCCATGGCTGCGACCTTCTCAGCCCGAGCTACACTCAAGAGTACACGATCAATGAAACCCTATGGGGAAAATCAAACTCCGACATGGTACAAGTTGCAAGCTCACCCAGCTAGCCTATGATGGGCTGTCACTAGATAGGCTTAACTGTCAACTTTCCCATGGCTGCGTCATTCTCAGCCCGAGCTACACTCAAGAGTACACGATCAATGAAGCGCTAAGGGGAAAGTAGAAATCCTGCTTCATACAAAATGCCGAGTAAGCGATCAATGAAACCCTATGGTGAAAATCAAACTCCGGCATGATACAAGTTGCAAGATCACCCAGCTAGCCTATGATGGGTTGTCACTAGATAGGCTTAACTGTCAACTTTCCCATGGCTGCGACCTTCTCAGCCCGAGCTACACTCAAGAGTACACAATCAATGAAACCCTATGGGGAAAATCAAACTCCGACATGGTACAAGTTGCAAGATCACCCAGCTAGCCTATGATGGGCTGTCACTAGATAGGCTTAACTGTCAACTTTCCCATGGCTGCGTCATTCTCAGCCCGATCTACACTCAAGAGTACACGATCAATGAAGCGCTAAGGGGAAAGTAGAAATCCTGCTTCATACAAGTTGCCGAGTAAGCGATCAATGAAACCCTATGGTGAAAATCAAACTCCGGCATGATACAAGTTGCAAGATCACCCAGCTAGCCTATGATGGGTTGTCACTAGATAGGCTTAACTGTCAACTTTCCCATGGCTGCGACCTTCTCAGCCCGAGCTACACTCAAGAGTACACAATCAATGAAACCCTATGGGGAAAATCAAACTCCGACATGGTACAAGTTGCAAGATCACCCAGCTAGCCTATGATGGGCTGTCACTAGATAGGCTTAACTGTCAACTTTCCCATGGCTGCGTCATTCTCAGCCCGATCTACACTCAAGAGTACACGATCAATGAAGCGCTAAGGGGAAAGTAGAAATCCTGCTTCATACAAGTTGCCGAGTAAGCGATCAATGAAACCCTATGGTGAAAATCAAACTCCGGCATGATACAAGTTGCAAGATCACCCAGCTAGCCTATGATGGGTTGTCACTAGATAGGCTTAACTGTCAACTTTCCCATGGCTGCGACCTTCTCAGCCCGAGCTACACTCAAGAGTACACAATCAATGAAACCCTATGGGGAAAATCAAACTCCGACATGGTACAAGTTGCAAGATCACCCAGCTAGCCTATGATGGGCTGTCACTAGATAGGCTTAACTGTCAACTTTCCCATGGCTGCGTCATTCTCAGCCCGATCTACACTCAAGAGTACACGATCAATGAAGCGCTAAGGGGAAAGTAGAAATCCTGCTTCATACAAGTTGCCGAGTAAGCGATCAATGAAACCCTATGGTGAAAATCAAACTCCGGCATGATACAAGTTGCAAGATCACCCAGCTAGCCTATGATGGGTTGTCACTAGATAGGCTTAACTGTCAACTTTCCCATGGCTGCGACCTTCTCAGCCCGAGCTACACTCAAGAGTACACGATCAATGAAACCCTATGGGGAAAATCAAACTCCGACATGGTACAAGTTACAAGATCACCCAGCTAGCCTATGATGGGCTGTCACTAGATAGGCTTAACTGTCAACTTTCCCATGGCTGCGTCATTCTCAGCCCGATCTACACTCAAGAGTACACGATCAATGAAGCGCTAAGGGGAAAGTAGAAATCCTGCTTCATACAAGTTGCCGAGTGAGCGATCAATGAAACCCTATGGTGAAAATCAAACTCCGGCATGATACAAGTTGCAAGATCACCCAGCTAGCCTATGATGGGTTGTCACTAGATAGGCTTAACTGTCAACTTTCCCATGGCTGCGACCTTCTCAGCCCGAGCTACACTCAAGAGTACACGATCAATGAAACCCTATGGGGAAAATCAAACTCCGACATGGTACAAGTTGCAAGCTCACCCAGCTAGCCTATGATGGGCTGTCACTAGATAGGCTTAACTGTCAACTTTCCCATGGCTGCGTCATTCTCAGCCCGATCTACACTCAAGAGTACACGATCAATGAAGCGCTAAGGGGAAAGTAGAAATCCTGCTTCATACAAGTTGCCGAGTAAGCGATCAATGAAACCCTATGGTGAAAATCAAACTCCGGCATGATACAAGTTGCAAGATCACCCAGCTAGCCTATGATGGGTTGTCACTAGATAGGCTTAACTGTCAACTTTCCCATGGCTGCGACCTTCTCAGCCCGAGCTACACTCAAGAGTACACGATCAATGAAACCCTATGGGGAAAATCAAACTCCGACATGGTACAAGTTACAAGATCACCCAGCTAGCCTATGATGGGCTGTCACTAGATAGTCTTAACTGTCAACTTTCCCATGGCTGCGTCATTCTCAGCCCGATCTACACTCAAGAGTACACGATCAATGAAGCGCTAAGGGGAAAGTAGAAATCCTGCTTCATACAAGTTGCCGAGTGAGCGATCAATGAAACCCTATGGTGAAAATCAAACTCCGGCATGATACAAGTTGCAAGATCACCCAGCTAGCCTATGATGGGTTGTCACTAGATAGGCTTAACTGTCAACTTTCCCATGGCTGCGACCTTCTCAGCCCGAGCTACACTCAAGAGTACACGATCAATGAAACCCTATGGGGAAAATCAAACTCCGACATGGTACAAGTTGCAAGCTCACCCAGCTAGCCTATGATGGGCTGTCACTAGATAGGCTTAACTGTCAACTTTCCCATGGCTGCGTCATTCTCAGCCCGAGCTACACTCAAGAGTACACGATCAATGAAGCGCTAAGGGGAAAGTAGAAATCCTGCTTCATACAAAATGCCGAGTAAGCAATCAATGAAACCCTATGGTGAAAATCAAACTCCGGCATGATACAAGTTGCAAGATCACCCAGCTAGCCTATGATGGGTTGTCACTAGATAGGCTTAACTGTCAACTTTCCCATGGCTGCGACCTTCTCAGCCCGAGCTACACTCAAGAGTACACAATCAATGAAACCCTATGGGGAAAATCAAACTCCGACATGGTACAAGTTGCAAGATCACCCAGCTAGCCTATGATGGGCTGTCACTAGATAGGCTTAACTGTCAACTTTCCCATGGCTGCGTCATTCTCAGCCCGAGCTACACTCAAGAGTACACGATCAATGAAGCGCTAAGGGGAAAGTAGAAATCCTGCTTCATACAAGTTGCCGAGTAAGCGATCAATGAAACCCTATGGTGAAAATCAAACTCCGGCATGATACAAGTTGCAAGATCACCCAGCTAGCCTATGATGGGTTGTCACTAGATAGGCTTAACTGTCAACTTTCCCATGGCTGCGACCTTCTCAGCCCGAGCTACACTCAAGAGTACACGATCAATGAAACCCTATGGGGAAAATCAAACTCCGACATGGTACAAGTTGCAAGCTCACCCAGCTAGCCTATGATGGGCTGTCACTAGATAGGCTTAACTGTCAACTTTCCCATGGCTGCGTCATTCTCAGCCCGAGCTACACTCAAGAGTACACGATCAATGAAACCCTATGGGGAAAATCAAACTCCGACATGGTACAAGTTGCAAGATCACCCAGCTAGCCTATGATGGGCTGTCACTAGATAGGCTTAACTGTCAACTTTCCCATGGCTGCGTCATTCTCAGCCCGAGCTACACTCAAGAGTACACGATCAATGAAGCGCTAAGGGGAAAGTAGAAATCCTGCTTGATACAAGTTGCCGAGTGAGCGATCAATGAAACCCTATGGTGAAAATCAAACTCCGGCATGATACAAGTTGCAAGATCACCCAGCTAGCCTATGATGGGTTGTCACTAGATAGGCTTAACTGTCAACTTTCCCATGGCTGCGACCTTCTCAGCCCGAGCTACACTCAAGAGTATACGATCAATGAAACCCTATGGGGAAAATCAAACTCCGACATGGTACAAGTTGCAAGATCACCCAGCTAGCCTATGATGGGCTGTCACTAGATAGGCTTAACTGTCAACTTTCCCATGGCTGCGTCATTCTCAGCCCGATCTACACTCAAGAGTACACGATCAATGAAGCGCTAAGGGGAAAGTAGAAATCCTGCTTCATACAAGTTGCCGAGTAAGCGATCAATGAAACCCTATGGTGAAAATCAAACTCCGGCATGATACAAGTTGCAAGATCACCCAGCTAGCCTATGATGGGTTGTCCCTAGATAGGCTTAACTGTCAACTTTCCCATGGCTGCGACCTTCTCAGCCCGAGCTACACTCAAGAGTATACGATCAATGAAACCCTATGGGGAAAATCAAACTCCGACATGGTACAAGTTACAAGATCACCCAGCTAGCCTATGATGGGCTGTCACTAGATAGGCTTAACTGTCAACTTTCCCATGGCTGCGTCATTCTCAGCCCGATCTACACTCAAGAGTACACGATCAATGAAGCGCTAAGGGGAAAGTAGAAATTCTGCTTCATACAAGTTGCCGAGTAAGCGATCAATGAAACCCTATGGTGAAAATCAAACTCCGGCATGATACAAGTTGCAAGATCACCCAGCTAGCCTATGATGGGTTGTCACTAGATAGGCTTAACTGTCAACTTTCCCATGGCTGCGACCTTCTCAGCCCGAGCTACACTCAAGAGTACACGATCAATGAAACCCTATGGGGAAAATCAAACTCCGACATGGTACAAGTTACAAGATCACCCAGCTAGCCTATGATGGGCTGTCACTAGATAGGCTTAACTGTCAACTTTCCCATGGCTGCGTCATTCTCAGCCCGATCTACACTCAAGAGTACACGATCAATGAAGCGCTAAGGGGAAAGTAGAAATCCTGCTTCATACAAGTTGCCGAGTGAGCGATCAATGAAACCCTATGGTGAAAATCAAACTCCGGCATGATACAAGTTGCAAGATCACCCAGCTAGCCTATGATGGGTTGTCACTAGATAGGCTTAACTGTCAACTTTCCCATGGCTGCGACCTTCTCAGCCCGAGCTACACTCAAGAGTACACGATCAATGAAACCCTATGGGGAAAATCAAACTCCGACATGGTACAAGTTGCAAGCTCACCCAGCTAGCCTATGATGGGCTGTCACTAGATAGGCTTAACTGTCAACTTTCCCATGGCTGCGTCATTCTCAGCCCGAGCTACACTCAAGAGTACACGATCAATGAAGCGCTAAGGGGAAAGTAGAAATCCTGCTTCATACAAAATGCCGAGTAAGCGATCAATGAAACCCTATGGTGAAAATCAAACTCCGGCATGATACAAGTTGCAAGATCACCCAGCTAGCCTATGATGGGTTGTCACTAGATAGGCTTAACTGTCAACTTTCCCATGGCTGCGACCTTCTCAGCCCGAGCTACACTCAAGAGTACACAATCAATGAAACCCTATGGGGAAAATCAAACTCCGACATGGTACAAGTTACAAGATCACCCAGCTAGCCTATGATGGGCTGTCACTAGATAGGCTTAACTGTCAACTTTCCCATGGCTGCGTCATTCTCAGCCCGATCTACACTCAAGAGTACACGATCAATGAAGCGCTAAGGGGAAAGTAGAAATCCTGCTTCATACGAGTTGCCGAGTGAGCGATCAATGAAACCCTATGGTGAAAATCAAACTCCGGCATGATACAAGTTGCAAGATCACCCAGCTAGCCTATGATGGGTTGTCACTAGATAGGCTTAACTGTCAACTTTCCCATGGCTGCGACCTTCTCAGCCCGAGCTACACTCAAGAGTACACGATCAATGAAACCCTATGGGGAAAATCAAACTCCGACATGGTACAAGTTGCAAGCTCACCCAGCTAGCCTATGATGGGCTGTCACTAGATAGGCTTAACTGTCAACTTTCCCATGGCTGCGTCATTCTCAGCCCGAGCTACACTCAAGAGTACACGATCAATGAAGCGCTAAGGGGAAAGTAGAAATCCTGCTTCATACAAAATGCCGAGTAAGCGATCAATGAAACCCTATGGTGAAAATCAAACTCCGGCATGATACAAGTTGCAAGATCACCCAGCTAGCCTATGATGGGTTGTCACTAGATAGGCTTAACTGTCAACTTTCCCATGGCTGCGACCTTCTCAGCCCGAGCTACACTCAAGAGTACACAATCAATGAAACCCTATGGGGAAAATCAAACTCCGACATGGTACAAGTTACAAGATCACCCAGCTAGCCTATGATGGGCTGTCACTAGATAGGCTTAACTGTCAACTTTCCCATGGCTGCGTCATTCTCAGCCCGATCTACACTCAAGAGTACACGATCAATGAAGCGCTAAGGGGAAAGTAGAAATCCTGCTTCATACGAGTTGCCGAGTGAGCGATCAATGAAACCCTATGGTGAAAATCAAACTCCGGCATGATACAAGTTGCAAGATCACCCAGCTAGCCTATGATGGGTTGTCACTAGATAGGCTTAACTGTCAACTTTCCCATGGCTGCGACCTTCTCAGCCCGAGCTACACTCAAGAGTACACGATCAATGAAACCCTATGGGGAAAATCAAACTCCGACATGGTACAAGTTGCAAGCTCACCCAGCTAGCCTATGATGGGCTGTCACTAGATAGGCTTAACTGTCAACTTTCCCATGGCTGCGTCATTCTCAGCCCGAGCTACACTCAAGAGTACACGATCAATGAAGCGCTAAGGGGAAAGTAGAAATCCTGCTTCATACAAAATGCCGAGTAAGCGATCAATGAAACCCTATGGTGAAAATCAAACTCCGGCATGATACAAGTTGCAAGATCACCCAGCTAGCCTATGATGGGTTGTCACTAGATAGGCTTAACTGTCAACTTTCCCATGGCTGCGACCTTCTCAGCCCGAGCTACACTCAAGAGTACACAATCAATGAAACCCTATGGGGAAAATCAAACTCCGACATGGTACAAGTTGCAAGATCACCCAGCTAGCCTATGATGGGCTGTCACTAGATAGGCTTAACTGTCAACTTTCCCATGGCTGCGTCATTCTCAGCCCGAGCTACACTCAAGAGTACACGATCAATGAAGCGCTAAGGGGAAAGTAGAAATCCTGCTTCATACAAGTTGCCGAGTAAGCGATCAATGAAACCCTATGGTGAAAATCAAACTCCGGCATGATACAAGTTGCAAGATCACCCAGCTAGCCTATGATGGGTTGTCACTAGATAGGCTTAACTGTCAACTTTCCCATGGCTGCGACCTTCTCAGCCCGAGCTACACTCAAGAGTACACGATCAATGAAACCCTATGGGGAAAATCAAACTCCGACATGGTACAAGTTGCAAGCTCACCCAGCTAGCCTATGATGGGCTGTCACTAGATAGGCTTAACTGTCAACTTTCCCATGGCTGCGTCATTCTCAGCCCGAGCTACACTCAAGAGTACACGATCAATGAAACCCTATGGGGAAAATCAAACTCCGACATGGTACAAGTTGCAAGATCACCCAGCTAGCCTATGATGGGCTGTCACTAGATAGGCTTAACTGTCAACTTTCCCATGGCTGCGTCATTCTCAGCCCGAGCTACACTCAAGAGTACACGATCAATGAAGCGCTAAGGGGAAAGTAGAAATCCTGCTTGATACAAGTTGCCGAGTGAGCGATCAATGAAACCCTATGGTGAAAATCAAACTCCGGCATGATACAAGTTGCAAGATCACCCAGCTAGCCTATGATGGGTTGTCACTAGATAGGCTTAACTGTCAACTTTCCCATGGCTGCGACCTTCTCAGCCCGAGCTACACTCAAGAGTATACGATCAATGAAACCCTATGGGGAAAATCAAACTCCGACATGGTACAAGTTGCAAGATCACCCAGCTAGCCTATGATGGGCTGTCACTAGATAGGCTTAACTGTCAACTTTCCCATGGCTGCGTCATTCTCAGCCCGATCTACACTCAAGAGTACACGATCAATGAAGCGCTAAGGGGAAAGTAGAAATCCTGCTTCATACAAGTTGCCGAGTAAGCGATCAATGAAACCCTATGGTGAAAATCAAACTCCGGCATGATACAAGTTGCAAGATCACCCAGCTAGCCTATGATGGGTTGTCCCTAGATAGGCTTAACTGTCAACTTTCCCATGGCTGCGACCTTCTCAGCCCGAGCTACACTCAAGAGTATACGATCAATGAAACCCTATGGGGAAAATCAAACTCCGACATGGTACAAGTTACAAGATCACCCAGCTAGCCTATGATGGGCTGTCACTAGATAGGCTTAACTGTCAACTTTCCCATGGCTGCGTCATTCTCAGCCCGATCTACACTCAAGAGTACACGATCAATGAAGCGCTAAGGGGAAAGTAGAAATTCTGCTTCATACAAGTTGCCGAGTAAGCGATCAATGAAACCCTATGGTGAAAATCAAACTCCGGCATGATACAAGTTGCAAGATCACCCAGCTAGCCTATGATGGGTTGTCACTAGATAGGCTTAACTGTCAACTTTCCCATGGCTGCGACCTTCTCAGCCCGAGCTACACTCAAGAGTACACGATCAATGAAACCCTATGGGGAAAATCAAACTCCGACATGGTACAAGTTACAAGATCACCCAGCTAGCCTATGATGGGCTGTCACTAGATAGGCTTAACTGTCAACTTTCCCATGGCTGCGTCATTCTCAGCCCGATCTACACTCAAGAGTACACGATCAATGAAGCGCTAAGGGGAAAGTAGAAATCCTGCTTCATACAAGTTGCCGAGTGAGCGATCAATGAAACCCTATGGTGAAAATCAAACTCCGGCATGATACAAGTTGCAAGATCACCCAGCTAGCCTATGATGGGTTGTCACTAGATAGGCTTAACTGTCAACTTTCCCATGGCTGCGACCTTCTCAGCCCGAGCTACACTCAAGAGTACACGATCAATGAAACCCTATGGGGAAAATCAAACTCCGACATGGTACAAGTTGCAAGCTCACCCAGCTAGCCTATGATGGGCTGTCACTAGATAGGCTTAACTGTCAACTTTCCCATGGCTGCGTCATTCTCAGCCCGAGCTACACTCAAGAGTACACGATCAATGAAGCGCTAAGGGGAAAGTAGAAATCCTGCTTCATACAAAATGCCGAGTAAGCGATCAATGAAACCCTATGGTGAAAATCAAACTCCGGCATGATACAAGTTGCAAGATCACCCAGCTAGCCTATGATGGGTTGTCACTAGATAGGCTTAACTGTCAACTTTCCCATGGCTGCGACCTTCTCAGCCCGAGCTACACTCAAGAGTACACAATCAATGAAACCCTATGGGGAAAATCAAACTCCGACATGGTACAAGTTACAAGATCACCCAGCTAGCCTATGATGGGCTGTCACTAGATAGGCTTAACTGTCAACTTTCCCATGGCTGCGTCATTCTCAGCCCGATCTACACTCAAGAGTACACGATCAATGAAGCGCTAAGGGGAAAGTAGAAATCCTGCTTCATACGAGTTGCCGAGTGAGCGATCAATGAAACCCTATGGTGAAAATCAAACTCCGGCATGATACAAGTTGCAAGATCACCCAGCTAGCCTATGATGGGTTGTCACTAGATAGGCTTAACTGTCAACTTTCCCATGGCTGCGACCTTCTCAGCCCGAGCTACACTCAAGAGTACACGATCAATGAAACCCTATGGGGAAAATCAAACTCCGACATGGTACAAGTTGCAAGCTCACCCAGCTAGCCTATGATGGGCTGTCACTAGATAGGCTTAACTGTCAACTTTCCCATGGCTGCGTCATTCTCAGCCCGAGCTACACTCAAGAGTACACGATCAATGAAGCGCTAAGGGGAAAGTAGAAATCCTGCTTCATACAAAATGCCGAGTAAGCGATCAATGAAACCCTATGGTGAAAATCAAACTCCGGCATGATACAAGTTGCAAGATCACCCAGCTAGCCTATGATGGGTTGTCACTAGATAGGCTTAACTGTCAACTTTCCCATGGCTGCGACCTTCTCAGCCCGAGCTACACTCAAGAGTACACAATCAATGAAACCCTATGGGGAAAATCAAACTCCGACATGGTACAAGTTACAAGATCACCCAGCTAGCCTATGATGGGCTGTCACTAGATAGGCTTAACTGTCAACTTTCCCATGGCTGCGTCATTCTCAGCCCGATCTACACTCAAGAGTACACGATCAATGAAGCGCTAAGGGGAAAGTAGAAATCCTGCTTCATACGAGTTGCCGAGTGAGCGATCAATGAAACCCTATGGTGAAAATCAAACTCCGGCATGATACAAGTTGCAAGATCACCCAGCTAGCCTATGATGGGTTGTCACTAGATAGGCTTAACTGTCAACTTTCCCATGGCTGCGACCTTCTCAGCCCGAGCTACACTCAAGAGTACACGATCAATGAAACCCTATGGGGAAAATCAAACTCCGACATGGTACAAGTTGCAAGCTCACCCAGCTAGCCTATGATGGGCTGTCACTAGATAGGCTTAACTGTCAACTTTCCCATGGCTGCGTCATTCTCAGCCCGAGCTACACTCAAGAGTACACGATCAATGAAGCGCTAAGGGGAAAGTAGAAATCCTGCTTCATACAAAATGCCGAGTAAGCGATCAATGAAACCCTATGGTGAAAATCAAACTCCGGCATGATACAAGTTGCAAGATCACCCAGCTAGCCTATGATGGGTTGTCACTAGATAGGCTTAACTGTCAACTTTCCCATGGCTGCGACCTTCTCAGCCCGAGCTACACTCAAGAGTACACAATCAATGAAACCCTATGGGGAAAATCAAACTCCGACATGGTACAAGTTGCAAGATCACCCAGCTAGCCTATGATGGGCTGTCACTAGATAGGCTTAACTGTCAACTTTCCCATGGCTGCGTCATTCTCAGCCCGATCTACACTCAAGAGTACACGATCAATGAAGCGCTAAGGGGAAAGTAGAAATCCTGCTTCATACAAGTTGCCGAGTAAGCGATCAATGAAACCCTATGGTGAAAATCAAACTCCGGCATGATACAAGTTGCAAGATCACCCAGCTAGCCTATGATGGGTTGTCACTAGATAGGCTTAACTGTCAACTTTCCCATGGCTGCGACCTTCTCAGCCCGAGCTACACTCAAGAGTACACAATCAATGAAACCCTATGGGGAAAATCAAACTCCGACATGGTACAAGTTGCAAGATCACCCAGCTAGCCTATGATGGGCTGTCACTAGATAGGCTTAACTGTCAACTTTCCCATGGCTGCGTCATTCTCAGCCCGATCTACACTCAAGAGTACACGATCAATGAAGCGCTAAGGGGAAAGTAGAAATCCTGCTTCATACAAGTTGCCGAGTAAGCGATCAATGAAACCCTATGGTGAAAATCAAACTCCGGCATGATACAAGTTGCAAGATCACCCAGCTAGCCTATGATGGGTTGTCACTAGATAGGCTTAACTGTCAACTTTCCCATGGCTGCGACCTTCTCAGCCCGAGCTACACTCAAGAGTACACGATCAATGAAACCCTATGGGGAAAATCAAACTCCGACATGGTACAAGTTACAAGATCACCCAGCTAGCCTATGATGGGCTGTCACTAGATAGGCTTAACTGTCAACTTTCCCATGGCTGCGTCATTCTCAGCCCGATCTACACTCAAGAGTACACGATCAATGAAGCGCTAAGGGGAAAGTAGAAATCCTGCTTCATACAAGTTGCCGAGTGAGCGATCAATGAAACCCTATGGTGAAAATCAAACTCCGGCATGATACAAGTTGCAAGATCACCCAGCTAGCCTATGATGGGTTGTCACTAGATAGGCTTAACTGTCAACTTTCCCATGGCTGCGACCTTCTCAGCCCGAGCTACACTCAAGAGTACACGATCAATGAAACCCTATGGGGAAAATCAAACTCCGACATGGTACAAGTTGCAAGCTCACCCAGCTAGCCTATGATGGGCTGTCACTAGATAGGCTTAACTGTCAACTTTCCCATGGCTGCGTCATTCTCAGCCCGAGCTACACTCAAGAGTACACGATCAATGAAGCGCTAAGGGGAAAGTAGAAATCCTGCTTCATACAAATGCCGAGTAAGCGATCAATGAAACCCTATGGTGAAAATCAAACTCCGGCATGATACAAGTTGCAAGATCACCCAGCTAGCCTATGATGGGTTGTCACTAGATAGGCTTAACTGTCAACTTTCCCATGGCTGCGACCTTCTCAGCCCGAGCTACACTCAAGAGTACACGATCAATGAAACCCTAAGGGGAAAATCAAACTCCGACATGGTACAAGTTGCAAGCTCACCCAGCTAGCCTATGATGGGCTGTCACTAGATAGGCTTAACTGTCAACTTTCCCATGGCTGCGTCATTCTCAGCCCGAGCTACACTCAAGAGTACACGATCAATAAAGCGCTAAGGGGAAAGTAGAAATCCTGCTTCATACAAGTTGCCGAGTAAGCGATCAATGAAACCCTATGGTGAAAATCAAACTCCGGCATAATACAAGTTGCAAGATCACCCAGCTAGCCTATGATGGGTTGTCACTAGATAGGCTTAACTGTCAACTTTCCCATGGCTGCGACCTTCTCAGCCCGAGCTACACTCAAGAGTACACGATCAATGAAACCCTATGGGGAAAATCAAACTCCGACATGGTACAAGTTTCAAGATCACCCAGCTAGCCTATGATGGGCTGTCACTAGATAGGCTTAACTGTCAACTTTCCCATGGCTGCGTCATTCTCAGCCCGATCTACACTCAAGAGTACACGATCAATGAAGCGCTAAGGGGAAAGTAGAAATCCTGCTTGATACAAGTTGCCGAGTGAGCGATCAATGAAACCCTATGGTGAAAATCAAACTCCGGCATGATACAAGTTGCAAGATCACCCAGCTAGCCTATGATGGGTTGTCACTAGATAGGCTTAACTGTCAACTTTCCCATGGCTGCGACCTTCTCAGCCCGAGCTACACTCAAGAGTACACGATCAATGAAACCCTACGGGGAAAATCAAACTCCGACATGGTACAAGTTGCAAGCTCACCCAGCTAGCCTATGATGGGCTGTCACTAGATAGGCTTAACTGTCAACTTTCCCATGGCTGCGTCATTCTCAGCCCGAGCTACACTCAAGAGTACACGATCAATGAAGCGCTAAGGGGAAAGTAGAAATCCTGCTTCATACAAGTTGCCAAGTAAGCGATCAATGAAACCCTATGGTGAAAATCAAACTCCGGCATAATACAAGTTGCAAGATCACCCAGCTAGCCTATGATGGGTTGTCACTAGATAGGCTTAACTGTCAACTTTCCCATGGCTGCGACCTTCTCAGCCCGAGCTACACTCAAGAGTACACGATCAATGAAACCCTATGGGGAAAATCAAACTCCGACATGGTACAAGTTTCAAGATCACCCAGCTAGCCTATGATGGGCTGTCACTAGATAGGCTTAACTGTCAACTTTCCCATGGCTGCGTCATTCTCAGCCCGATCTACACTCAAGAGTACACGATCAATGAAGCGCTAAGGGGAAAGTAGAAATCCTGCTTCATACAAGTTGCCGAGTAAGCGATCAATGAAACCCTATGGTGAAAATCAAACTCCGGCATGATACAAGTTGCAAGATCACCCAGCTAGCCTATGATGGGTTGTCACTAGATAGGCTTAACTGTCAACTTTCCCATGGCTGCGACCTTCTCAGCCCGAGCTACACTCAAGAGTACACGATCAATGAAACCCTATGGGGAAAATCAAACTCCGACATGGTACAAGTTACAAGATCACCCAGCTAGCCTATGATGGGCTGTCACTAGATAGGCTTAACTGTCAACTTTCCCATGGCTGCGTCATTCTCAGCCCGATCTACACTCAAGAGTACACGATCAATGAAGCGCTAAGGGGAAAGTAGAAATCCTGCTTCATACAAGTTGCCGAGTGAGCGATCAATGAAACCCTATGGTGAAAATCAAACTCCGGCATGATACAAGTTGCAAGATCACCCAGCTAGCCTATGATGGGTTGTCACTAGATAGGCTTAACTGTCAACTTTCCCATGGCTGCGACCTTCTCAGCCCGAGCTACACTCAAGAGTACACGATCAATGAAACCCTATGGGGAAAATCAAACTCCGACATGGTACAAGTTGCAAGCTCACCCAGCTAGCCTATGATGGGCTGTCACTAGATAGGCTTAACTGTCAACTTTCCCATGGCTGCGTCATTCTCAGCCCGAGCTACACTCAAGAGTACACGATCAATGAAGCGCTAAGGGGAAAGTAGAAATCCTGCTTCATACAAAATGCCGAGTAAGCAATCAATGAAACCCTATGGTGAAAATCAAACTCCGGCATGATACAAGTTGCAAGATCACCCAGCTAGCCTATGATGGGTTGTCACTAGATAGGCTTAACTGTCAACTTTCCCATGGCTGCGACCTTCTCAGCCCGAGCTACACTCAAGAGTACACAATCAATGAAACCCTATGGGGAAAATCAAACTCCGACATGGTACAAGTTGCAAGCTCACCCAGCTAGCCTATGATGTGCTGTCACTAGATAGGCTTAACTGTCAACTTTCCCATGGCTGCGTCATTCTCAGCCCGATCTACACTCAAGAGTACACGATCAATGAAGCGCTAAGGGGAAAGTAGAAATCCTGCTTCATACAAGTTGCCGAGTAAGCGATCAATGAAACCCTATGGTGAAAATCAAACTCCGGCATGATACAAGTTGCAAGATCACCCAGCTAGCCTATGA
The DNA here is from genome assembly GCF_031893055.1 of Leptodactylus fuscus. Classification (NCBI taxonomy): domain Eukaryota; kingdom Metazoa; phylum Chordata; class Amphibia; order Anura; family Leptodactylidae; genus Leptodactylus; species Leptodactylus fuscus. The sequence continues at coordinate 4,512 of NW_027440740.1, read as the reverse complement.
TGGGTTGTCACTAGATAGGCTTAACTGTCAACTTTCCCATGGCTGCGACCTTCTCAGCCCGAGCTACACTCAAGAGTACACGATCAATGAAACCCTATGGGGAAAATCAAACTCCGACATGGTACAAGTTGCAAGCTCACCCAGCTAGCCTATGATGGGCTGTCACTAGATAGGCTTAACTGTCAACTTTCCCATGGCTGCGTCATTCTCAGCCCGAGCTACACTCAAGAGTACACGATCAATGAAACCCTATGGGGAAAATCAAACTCCGACATGGTACAAGTTGCAAGATCACCCAGCTAGCCTATGATGGACTGTCACTAGATAGGCTTAACTGTCAACTTTCCCATGGCTGCGTCAATCTCAGCCCGAGCTACACTCAAGAGTACACGATCAATGAAGCGCTAAGGGGAAAGTAGAAATCCTGCTTGATACAAGTTGCCGAGTGAGCGATCAATGAAACCCTATGGTGAAAATCAAACTCCGGCATGATACAAGTTGCAAGATCACCCAGCTAGCCTATGATGGGTTGTCACTAGATAGGCTTAACTGTCAACTTTCCCATGGCTGCGACCTTCTCAGCCCGAGCTACACTCAAGAGTATACGATCAATGAAACCCTATGGGGAAAATCAAACTCCGACATGGTACAAGTTGCAAGATCACCCAGCTAGCCTATGATGGGCTGTCACTAGATAGGCTTAACTGTCAACTTTCCCATGGCTGCGTCATTCTCAGCCCGATCTACACTCAAGAGTACACGATCAATGAAGCGCTAAGGGAAAGTAGAAATCCTGCTTCATACAAGTTGCCGAGTAAGCGATCAATGAAACCCTATGGTGAAAATCAAACTCCGGCATGATACAAGTTGCAAGATCACCCAGCTAGCCTATGATGGGTTGTCCCTAGATAGGCTTAACTGTCAACTTTCCCATGGCTGCGACCTTCTCAGCCCGAGCTACACTCAAGAGTATACGATCAATGAAACCCTATGGGGAAAATCAAACTCCGACATGGTACAAGTTACAAGATCACCCAGCTAGCCTATGATGGGCTGTCACTAGATAGGCTTAACTGTCAACTTTCCCATGGCTGCGTCATTCTCAGCCCGATCTACACTCAAGAGTACACGATCAATGAAGCGCTAAGGGGAAAGTAGAAATTCTGCTTCATACAAGTTGCCGAGTAAGCGATCAATGAAACCCTATGGTGAAAATCAAACTCCGGCATGATACAAGTTGCAAGATCACCCAGCTAGCCTATGATGGGTTGTCACTAGATAGGCTTAACTGTCAACTTTCCCATGGCTGCGACCTTCTCAGCCCGAGCTACACTCAAGAGTACACGATCAATGAAACCCTATGGGGAAAATCAAACTCCGACATGGTACAAGTTGCAAGCTCACCCAGCTAGCCTATGATGGGCTGTCACTAGATAGGCTTAACTGTCAACTTTCCCATGGCTGCGTCATTCTCAGCCCGAGCTACACTCAAGAGTACACGATCAATGAAGCGCTAAGGGGAAAGTAGAAATCCTGCTTCATACAAAATGCCGAGTAAGCGATCAATGAAACCCTATGGTGAAAATCAAACTCCGGCATGATACAAGTTGCAAGATCACCCAGCTAGCCTATGATGGGTTGTCACTAGATAGGCTTAACTGTCAACTTTCCCATGGCTGCGACCTTCTCAGCCCGAGCTACACTCAAGAGTACACAATCAATGAAACCCTATGGGGAAAATCAAACTCCGACATGGTACAAGTTGCAAGATCACCCAGCTAGCCTATGATGGGCTGTCACTAGATAGGCTTAACTGTCAACTTTCCCATGGCTGCGTCATTCTCAGCCCGATCTACACTCAAGAGTACACGATCAATGAAGCGCTAAGGGGAAAGTAGAAATCCTGCTTCATACAAGTTGCCGAGTAAGCGATCAATGAAACCCTATGGTGAAAATCAAACTCCGGCATGATACAAGTTGCAAGATCACCCAGCTAGCCTATGATGGGTTGTCACTAGATAGGCTTAACTGTCAACTTTCCCATGGCTGCGACCTTCTCAGCCCGAGCTACACTCAAGAGTACACAATCAATGAAACCCTATGGGGAAAATCAAACTCCGACATGGTACAAGTTGCAAGATCACCCAGCTAGCCTATGATGGGCTGTCACTAGATAGGCTTAACTGTCAACTTTCCCATGGCTGCGTCATTCTCAGCCCGATCTACACTCAAGAGTACACGATCAATGAAGCGCTAAGGGGAAAGTAGAAATCCTGCTTCATACAAGTTGCCGAGTAAGCGATCAATGAAACCCTATGGTGAAAATCAAACTCCGGCATGATACAAGTTGCAAGATCACCCAGCTAGCCTATGATGGGTTGTCACTAGATAGGCTTAACTGTCAACTTTCCCATGGCTGCGACCTTCTCAGCCCGAGCTACACTCAAGAGTACACGATCAATGAAACCCTATGGGGAAAATCAAACTCCGACATGGTACAAGTTACAAGATCACCCAGCTAGCCTATGATGGGCTGTCACTAGATAGGCTTAACTGTCAACTTTCCCATGGCTGCGTCATTCTCAGCCCGATCTACACTCAAGAGTACACGATCAATGAAGCGCTAAGGGGAAAGTAGAAATCCTGCTTCATACAAGTTGCCGAGTGAGCGATCAATGAAACCCTATGGTGAAAATCAAACTCCGGCATGATACAAGTTGCAAGATCACCCAGCTAGCCTATGATGGGTTGTCACTAGATAGGCTTAACTGTCAACTTTCCCATGGCTGCGACCTTCTCAGCCCGAGCTACACTCAAGAGTACACGATCAATGAAACCCTATGGGGAAAATCAAACTCCGACATGGTACAAGTTGCAAGCTCACCCAGCTAGCCTATGATGGGCTGTCACTAGATAGGCTTAACTGTCAACTTTCCCATGGCTGCGTCATTCTCAGCCCGAGCTACACTCAAGAGTACACGATCAATGAAGCGCTAAGGGGAAAGTAGAAATCCTGCTTCATACAAAATGCCGAGTAAGCGATCAATGAAACCCTATGGTGAAAATCAAACTCCGGCATGATACAAGTTGCAAGATCACCCAGCTAGCCTATGATGGGTTGTCACTAGATAGGCTTAACTGTCAACTTTCCCATGGCTGCGACCTTCTCAGCCCGAGCTACACTCAAGAGTACACAATCAATGAAACCCTATGGGGAAAATCAAACTCCGACATGGTACAAGTTGCAAGATCACCCAGCTAGCCTATGATGGGCTGTCACTAGATAGGCTTAACTGTCAACTTTCCCATGGCTGCGTCATTCTCAGCCCGAGCTACACTCAAGAGTACACGATCAATGAAGCGCTAAGGGGAAAGTAGAAATCCTGCTTCATACAAGTTGCCGAGTAAGCGATCAATGAAACCCTATGGTGAAAATCAAACTCCGGCATGATACAAGTTGCAAGATCACCCAGCTAGCCTATGATGGGTTGTCACTAGATAGGCTTAACTGTCAACTTTCCCATGGCTGCGACCTTCTCAGCCCGAGCTACACTCAAGAGTACACGATCAATGAAACCCTATGGGGAAAATCAAACTCCGACATGGTACAAGTTGCAAGCTCACCCAGCTAGCCTATGATGGGCTGTCACTAGATAGGCTTAACTGTCAACTTTCCCATGGCTGCGTCATTCTCAGCCCGAGCTACACTCAAGAGTACACGATCAATGAAACCCTATGGGGAAAATCAAACTCCGACATGGTACAAGTTGCAAGATCACCCAGCTAGCCTATGATGGGCTGTCACTAGATAGGCTTAACTGTCAACTTTCCCATGGCTGCGTCATTCTCAGCCCGATCTACACTCAAGAGTACACGATCAATGAAGCGCTAAGGGGAAAGTAGAAATCCTGCTTCATACAAGTTGCCGAGTAAGCGATCAATGAAACCCTATGGTGAAAATCAAACTCCGGCATGATACAAGTTGCAAGATCACCCAGCTAGCCTATGATGGGTTGTCCCTAGATAGGCTTAACTGTCAACTTTCCCATGGCTGCGACCTTCTCAGCCCGAGCTACACTCAAGAGTATACGATCAATGAAACCCTATGGGGAAAATCAAACTCCGACATGGTACAAGTTACAAGATCACCCAGCTAGCCTATGATGGGCTGTCACTAGATAGGCTTAACTGTCAACTTTCCCATGGCTGCGTCATTCTCAGCCCGATCTACACTCAAGAGTACACGATCAATGAAGCGCTAAGGGGAAAGTAGAAATTCTGCTTCATATAAGTTGCCGAGTAAGCGATCAATGAAACCCTATGGTGAAAATCAAACTCCGGCATGATACAAGTTGCAAGATCACCCAGCTAGCCTATGATGGGTTGTCACTAGATAGGCTTAACTGTCAACTTTCCCATGGCTGCGACCTTCTCAGCCCGAGCTACACTCAAGAGTACACGATCAATGAAACCCTATGGGGAAAATCAAACTCCGACATGGTACAAGTTACA